>NW_026732566.1:0-190744 GCF_028476545.2 Physella acuta
AACAAACAGAACAGCCTCTTTTAACAGAAATTGGCGATATAAAATACTAACCCCTGAAACATTGTACATAACTTTCGATTGATACCAAATATATGTGGACAGTCAATATTTCAATACAAAAATAAAAAAAAATAACAAATCAATATGCCTATATGTTTTTCAGTGTCTATTTTCATCATTACCTTAGAGATAATATCCGCTCTTGATGGGAAAAAAAACAGTCACTTATCCTCTCAATAACTGTACAGTAACAGCTACCTATATGGGATAGCAACAGCTTCTTATATCCGATATTAACAGCTTCCTTAATCGACTACAACAACACCTTAATCAGCTCTGAATGCTTTAATCACCGCCTCAGTAACTTCTACAGCAGCATTGGGTTAAGTTTATCTAGAACACAGCACTTTCCTGCTGGGGTTTTCATCACGGGAAGAATTTTTTCTTTCTTTAGCTATCGAGTGAATCTCCCCCCTCGTGTACTAAACGGGGCCTGGACACAGCGTGATTGACAAGGCCCCTATAGAGCGACCCCCCAATTTATGTCGATGTAAAGCCTATTTGTGCGCCACCCCGCTCCACACCCTAGAAGTATATCCGGAATTCTCGCCATAGGCTGCTATAAATAAAACTGGAAGCTTCTCGTGACACCGTCGTCATCCCCACTCCACCCTTAACCTCCTCCCCCCCCCCCCCCCCCCCCCCCCACCCCCGTTCTCCTATATCCCACCGCACAAATAAAAAAAAAAATTGTGTCAACTATCTGCCATTTCACGTGGTCATGTCTCATTACAAACAGTCGATTGCCGCCCCTGTTTCACACAAGTGACGTACAC
Source organism: Physella acuta (assembly GCF_028476545.2). Classification (NCBI taxonomy): domain Eukaryota; kingdom Metazoa; phylum Mollusca; class Gastropoda; family Physidae; genus Physella; species Physella acuta. The sequence goes on from NW_026732566.1 coordinate 837, forward strand.
GTCTGCTAGACAGGGTAGGCTAACGGTGTAGGGCACAAGTTGGGAACCTTTTTTTTTAAATTACTAGGAGTGGCCTCCCCTTGCTACTTTTCAACAGGTGGCGTTCTGCTGAAATCGAAACTGACGGACAGTTTTTCTGATTAACGTTGCAAAACCTCGTAACTTGCTTTTTTTTTCTATTCTAAAAGAAATACTTTTTTGGAAACAATGCATCAATGCAATGTTTTTAAACAAAATGAACCATAGGTTACAAAATGTGTCAATAAAAATTATTCGCAACGTGTAAATTACTGTAAATCTTTTTTTTTTTTTTAAAACAAAAAACAATATTTTTTTTTAAATCAAGTGATCATAAGACTAAACAATGTAGGGATAACTAATAATGGCTAATCTTAAGTTATTAAAATGATTGATTCATCTTTTTCTCGTTCGTCTCCAAGACACACGGGGCAGATGAAGTAGAGTTTAATTACTTGAACCCGGATTCTAGCTCGACAATTTTCGGATTAGCAGTCTAGCTCTCTATCGCTAGGCCGCGTCATCCCATTGATTAACTGATTTCGTTTGATTTGGGCCTTGTTTATAAGCCACTTTTCATTTCACTTCTTCAAAAACACACATATTCACACAGTGCGCGAGACAAATGTACACATATGACATAGCGTAACACAGAGGACATTGTTAATGTTTTGTTTTGTGAGACATACACACACACATACACACATACAAACAGAGGGTCACACAGACACATATTGATAATCTTTTCATTTGTGAGACATACACAGAGAGACACACAATCACAAAGAGCGAGACACTGACATACAGACACATTGATGTTTTGATTTGTGAGACACACAGAGCTGGACAATACACGCACACATACACTAAACAAACAGCGAGACCCAGACCACACACACAATACAGTCACACACACACATTAAAGTGTTTTGATCAGTTAGACAAGACATAAAAGGCGGTGGACGTAATTTGCCAGCAACTTAGTCCATTTGGGTATCGGCTGATAAACAGAGTCAGTGAAGGGGTTTGGAATGACGTGTCTGTTTTGCTGTTTTGAAATTGGTTTCATTGATCTTGGGAGTGGGGGGGTTGTTTTTACTTTCTCGTATTCGGAGTATTTTGGAAGTTTTGTACTTATGCAAAATGTCGAAATCTTGATTTTGACAAACCTCGACGTTTTATACTTCCTAAGTCTGAAAACACCAGTTCTGCAATCTTAAATTTAATCTATATTTCCGTTCCTCCTCCCCAAAAATCCGACCGTCCATCCATCCTTCCGTCTGTTCTTCCTTCCGGCCAGTGGCGTAGCCAGGATCGTCTCAAGGGGGGAGGGGGCAATTTTTTACCCGGGGACAATCTTTCGATTTGCACCCCCCCCCCTCAAACTTTCGATTTGCACACCCCCCCCCTCAAACTTTCGATTTGCACCCCCCCCCTCAAACTTTCGATTTTGCACCCCCCTTCATACTTTTTATATATATATACCGAGGGTCTATGGGGGGTTATGATCCCCCCTAACCCCCCCCCCCTGCCTACGTCACTGGCTCGCGGCGTTGGTGAATTTAAAGAGATGTAAGGGCGGGGGGGGGGGAGAGAAAGAAGATTGCTGAGTAAATTGCTTGTTTGATGTAGGCTACCTTATTTAAATCGTTGTTAACCTTAATTTTCTAGGAAGACAAACAACAACAAAACTAACGACACAATGAAATGACACTGCATATTGTGACATAGCGTTGTTTACAGCAAGATCGCTCCTGTGGTTTTTATGAGAACGATGAGTGTGTCGGATTTAGCCATTTATAACGAGGGTAACAACCTGAAGTATGTTTACATCCAGTCGCTTTGCACTTTACCCAATTCATATCCAAGGTTTCAATACAAGCACGATCGGGCCATGTCAAACCGTTATACTATTTTAAAATCTTCATTGCTGCATACAAATTCCCATGTTTTATGAAACTGGGAAAATATACAGTCGTGATTAAGCCGTTAAAGAATTTAAAAAACAAACCATATTGGGTAAATATTTGTATATTATATTTAGTATTCTGATTTGTGTTTGAATTAATAATCGTAGGACTACCATAATATATCTGATTTATCTGACCTAAAATGTTTTTCCAATCTCCAATTTTTATTTATTTTTGCTATGCTTAGATCTCTACACTGATCAGTGTTTCTTCCAGACTTTTTTCTCCGAGGGGGGGGGGGGCACTTGAAATTTTCGGGGGGGGGGGGGGGGGGGGGAGGGGCGGACACTGTTAAAAGTATATATTTTCCTATATAATTTATATAAATTTCATTTCGTTCGGGGGGGGGGCGGGCGGTAGAATTTTTCGGGGGGGGGGGGGGGGGGGCTTTGCCCCCCACGAAGAGATGCCTAGAAGAAACTCTGACGCTGATGGACATCTATATTGTTTCCCCATACAAATTGTTGACAAATCCGCATATGCCTACATGTTTGCAAAAATTACAGCATTATTTAAGTATATCCGGTTTATCTACTTGTATAACCTTTACTGTTGAAATAAAAAATAGAACAACACTGAAAGTGACACCCTGTATGGATGGACGTCACCATCTGTGTCACACCTAAATCCTCGCGATTTGGGTTACTTTTAACATTAAGTTATCAATTCACTCCGTTTTACGTTGTTTTTTTTTAGACCCAACGATCAGTGTTTCTTTCCAGACTTTTTTCTCCGGGGGGGGGGGGCTTGAAATTTTCGGGGAGGGCGGTAGACTTTCTTCGGGGGGGGGGGGCGGACACTGTTAAAAGTATATATTTTCTATATAAAATATATAATTATATATTTCCATTTCGTTTCGGGGGGGGGGGGCGGTAGAACTTCTGGAAGAAACTCTGCCAACGATCGAACATTGATCTGTAATTGCCACTTTCGTAGTGGCGCCTCTAACTTGTATCAACACTGCCGTTGTTCAGACGATCTTAATACATTTGTATAGGCCTGCTCGTATTTCAAAGTTATATTGTTGGGCCGTTCATATTATAGTATGTACATATATTTTTTTAAATTGTATTAGCAGGCTAATTGGTTTTTTTTTGTAGACACGGTGTTCTTTTAAATTAATGAATATGTAAGTAGTCGGCTCTCCACAATAATACATTGTTTGAATTTTCTGACCATGAATAATGAAACAATAAGCATGTAGGACTACAGCTCGACACTGTAAAAGAAATTCCAGGTGGGGCTAGTAACCTATTTTTTTCCGGGAAAAACCTAAAAAATTGAGCGAATCCCTGACCGGGGTTGTTTTTCTAGGAACGTCAATTAGACCTCGCACATTTAAATTCAGGTGGGGTCGCGAGGTTTATTCAATGATCGTCTAAATCAAACAGGGGCGGAATTTCACACAGATAAGATGGTGGTGGCGGCGTGTTACAAATGGCGTAATTCAAATAAAGAGCTCTCTCATACTGAGAGTAGATGTAGCTACGGTGTGTTTCGTTATCTAACACAGGTAGAGGTCCTCTTACAGCGGGATTAAAACCTCAGCAGTGGCGCAGAGGGATGGGGGAAGGTGGTGGCTGAGGCATAGTTTCGTTCAGGAATCTCTTCGGGTTCCAACGAACGTGTCCGCTTCCACCCCGGCCCGGGAAAATTTAGTCCGCCCCCTCCCCCCCCCCCCCCCCCCAAAAGGAAATTGCCCCCCCCCCCCCCCGACGAGAAAAGTCTGGAAAAAAAAACACAGGGTAGAGTGGACACATAGTCCAGTGGGCTGTTTGTAGAAGCTGGAACAAAGTTTTGCAGGGGAGGCCACTCGTAATAGCCAGGAGAGGCTGTCGGTTAAACAGTTACATCATTACTATACCTAGAGAACTCCATTAATGCAACCAGTTTTCGATAAGACCTTATCAATGAGCTATAAAGGAATGTTACTATCGAATGATTTTTTTTTTCTCTAAATACTAATTACCCGTTTGCCATTTCTATAAGGTTGTGCCGAGTTGTGGGTAGTCCCCCTTTTTTTGGTCTTCACTAGTCGCGTCTTTAGCCAATGTTCTTCACGTGAGGAATAATGATCTACCATAACATACAAGCAGGGGCGTAGCGAAGGGGGTGCGGGGGGTGCGGACCGCACCGGGTGACACCATTTAGGGGGGGGGGGTGACACCAAGGCAAAAAATAGCAAAATATATGGAGAAAAGAAAAAGTTGAGGGGGGTGCAAATCGAAAGTTTGAGGGGGGGGGTGCAAATCGAAAATTTGAAAGTTTGTCCCCGGGAAGGGTCGCTACGCCTCTGGGGGGGGGGGGGGTGACAGACACCATTAAGTGCCGCACCGGGTGACACCCGACCTCGCTACGCCACTGCATACAAGTATCCTTTCGTGTATACTTCACACTCGGAAATCCCTGACTCTGAATAAAAACAACACAATAGGGCCTACTAAGTCAACCCCCCCCCCCCACCCTCACCCCACCTTCACCCCACCTTCACCCCACCTTCACATGGTCTAAGGCAGAAAAATAAGTTCGTCACCCTTCACTGACGTCGCTATTTATAGTAACGCGTACCTGTTTAGGTTAAAGTACCCGAAATGTTTGTGGCTCCACTTTGGCAGTGGTTCTTAACCTAGCTCAATCGAACCCCGTGGGTTTTGCAAGTTAGTCTCAGGGGGTTAGGTGGAGGTCAAGACACAGACCCGACTCATATAATTCACGATCGGAATTTGTCAGTCCGGACGATAGAACTATATTACGAAGGTTTCGGTGAATGCGCGAATGAAACTGGTGGTATCCGGTACTTCCAAAAGATTAAGAACCACTGTTCTCTGGTATTTCTGTCTCATGATACAAAGGTGGAATGTTCCGGTCTGTTTATTCTATACATAAACGCAGGCCACTGGCACGAGCTGGGATCATTAGGAAAAAAAAAGCAAATAAATTAGCATAATATAATATTGCAAAATTGATCCACAGACCGACTCTTCCTGTTTGTCACAAGTGTCACGCTATGGCGCCCCCCTCACCCCCCCCCCAACGAACAGTTTTTATCTTTTACCTTAGTTTCTTTCTTGGGGGGGGGGGGGGGGGGGCAACGCCTCTGATTACGTCCACCGCCCCCCACCCCACCCCTCGGGGACGAAATAGAAAAAAATATATAATCTTTTAAGAGAGCCCACAGAAACGAGGACATCCTGAGGTCACCCAGCTCTGACGGGTACATACTATGGAAAGTAAAGACGCCTGGACATAGTGCTCACCACAGCACCACACCCCCCCTTCCCCACACATATGCGTTGGTCGTGAAAAAGTGTTCCCCTAACTATCGGAAAGGCGAACGTTTAACTTCACTACATCAATGAAGAAAATAATGTAACACGAACTCATTGTTTCGTAGATTACATGTTTTATTTGCTTGAGTCTATAATGGGCCGCACCTTTGGCATTGCAATGAATGCTAATAGATCGAATTAAACGTCTTATTAAGCCTAGCCTCTTTTAAAAAGGAAACAACAATAATAATCATTAAAAAAGTTTTAAAAAACCCACGTTTTCTGATTGAACTAAAAAGTAGAAAATAAATACTATACATCACAATAATGCAAGCGATCACTCTACTATAAGCGATCAAAAACGTGGGTCGCCGAAGTAAAAGTTATATTACTATTGATTAGATAATACTATTGACTTTTATTAGGGAGCTTGTAGAGAGTCAACAGTATTAGAAACTGTAAGAAAATCACGGCGCCCCACGTTTTTGATCGCTTATAGTAGAGTGATCGCTTGCATTATTGTGATGTATAGTATTTATTTTCTACTTTTTAGTTCAATCAGAAAACGTGGGTTTTTTAAAACTTTTTTAATGATTATTATTTTCTACTTTTTAGTCTTTGTCTGTTTGTTTGCATTAAAATCTTGCTATCGATTTTATCTTTTCACTTTTTTTGGGTAAACGAAGACAACTCGTAAAAAGACAACTCGTAAAAAGACAACTCGTAAAAAGACAACTCGTAAAAAACACGTTGTTTGAATACGTTACTGACTAGAACACATAGATTTGAACCCGTGTCGAGTGGGATAGCAATCGTGTGCCCAACCACTCGACCATATCGTCTCCCCCAAACTGGCCTACCTCCTGTAAGTTTAAACTCGGTTCAAGCTAAATTCTCTGCCCCTAAGCCTGTGGCGACATGTGATCGTTCGCTTCACTGCGCGCGAGGTACGCGTCGCTGGTTTTTTTTTCTAACGCTAGCAGAGGAGAATTATATATATAGATTATATAGCGGTCTAAAATGCTCAATAAAATGTTTCCATTGATCAATTTAGTAATAATAACAATTGAATATTCAATGGTCATCCAAAAGAAAGCTTCCCTGAAAATTTCAGCGCGCTAGCTAACTGGGAAGTGCCAGAAATTTCGATCGCAAGATTTGATTGGAAAGACAAACAAACAGAGAAAGCAAGTTAAAGAAAACGTGGGAAAAACACATCCTGCTATGTGTACAGGGTGGTGGTCATAAACAGATAGGATTATTTATCGTTTTATTACGCCTGTATTGTTTCATCAGGTAAGGGGAGGGGTCATAGTAATTTAGAACCAGTTTCATTGATTTTTTTTTGGTGGTATTTTTGTTGTTGGTAGTTAACTAGAAATATATATTTGTCCTGGTTGAGGCGGTGGCGACTGAAATAATGTAAATGTGTAAGCGGGTGTGGGGGGGGGGGGGAGAGGTAAATGTACTGTTGTCTCAGTGGTCCCATAATTCCTCTCGTTTGAAATGTGAGTGGGTCACTGCCGTGGCGTAGCGAGGTTGGGTGTCACCCGGTGCGACACTTAATGGTGTCACCCCCCCCCAGAGGCGTAGCGACCCTTCCCGCGGACAAACTTTCAATTTTCGATTTGCACCCCCGCCCCCCCTCAAACTTTCGATTTGCACCTCTTAAAACACTATTTAACACTCGAATTAATCACTTAATTAAGTGGAATTATCACTTTTCTCTATATATTTTGCTATTTTTTGTCTTGATGTCACCCCCCTAAATGGTGTCACCCGATGCGGTCCGCACCCCCGCCCCCCCCCCCCCTTCTACGCCTCTGGGTCACTGTAGGATCTATTCGATACCTTTACTAGTATTTAAGAAGAGACCCACGTTTTTCTTTTTAGTAATTTAAATAGTGTATTATTATATACTAGATACATGGCCAGTTGAGGGAGAAAAACATCGGGCGCTAAGTTGACAGTCTTGTCTTTTTCTTTAAACCGAAACCAAAACTAAAATCACCACCTCAAATTCAGATTAAACCGGAAACGAAAAATGTCCTTGAAAACGGATTTTTATCCAGAATCGGCATTTAACCTTATGTACACGTAGTTACTGCACATTCATACTAATTATAGTCGTAGTAATATCCTAAAACCTTGCACCTAAGCTTAAACTCGACAAAAGTCGCATTCAGAATTTCTTTCAGGCAGCTCTTCGCCCCTATAATAAAATAGAATATATATATATATATATATATATATATATATATATATATATATATATATATATATATATATATATATATATATATAGCAAATCATTTATTTTTTCCTTTTTAGTGCAATATTACATACATTTTTTTTTTGCATTTTTTTGTTCTTTAACATTTTTAATACAACAGAGCTGCATGACTAAAAACTATTGCGCACCTAATGAACACGATAACGCTTATAGTGTGGAAAGAGTAGCACAAGACTGGCTGCTAATTTCAGAAAAAATGTTCATAAAAAATTATTTAGGCATCAAATTAAATCTAATTCGATGTTATATTTGCATTGTCTTCAAGTCTTAACCCACCCGCCAACTTTGAAACGAATCTGTCAGTTAGAAGTGCCCGAAATTTTGCCTTGCTCTCCCGTTTCGACAGGAGGGATGAAACAGAAAACAGATGAAGCAAGTTAAATAAAAGCTTGTAAAAAACGGTATGATTTTTTTTTTCAAACATAACAATGCGCCGCCTTTTCTGATTTTGATTGCCTAGTTATTCCGACTCAAATCAAAGTTGTAAAGTAAATTTTCGTAAATTTTCTCCTAAATGACATGTTGAATACCCGATTATTTTAATACCGTTTTTTTTTTTTTTTTGCACACTTTATATTAACGTAGTGAATGTAGGAGATTACTATTACGTCCGCGGATGTTGTACGCATATCTCATGAAAACTTTTCGCGAATGGGCATTCACTTTGCCTACCATAGTTAGTGGCCACTGTTTTGCCAACCATTGAAGTGAAGGTAGCAAGTCATTGGTCTACGAGACTATGTGGCCAGTTTTTTTGGCCTACCAGACTATGCAGCAAGTGTGTTGAACCAACCATAGTTTGTGGCTAGTGTCATTTGGCGTGTCCCACAAGTCCTGTTGGTGGAAAATGTTTTTGATCAACTGCCACTTTCATTGTGAGTGTTTTTCAACACTCCTCGGCATATTCTCTCGGTGGAAAACGTTTTTAAACAGTTGCCATTTTCATTGTGTTTTTCAACACTCCTCGGCATATTCTCTCGGTGGAAAACGTTTTTAAACAGTTGCCATTTTCATTGTGTTTTTCAACACTCCTCGGCATATTCTCTCGGTGGAAAACGTTTTTAAACAGTTGCCATTTTCATTGTGTTTTTCAACACTCCTCGGCATATTCTCTTGGTGGAAAACGTTTTTAAAAAGTTGCCATTTTCATTTGTGTTTTTCAACACTCCCTTTCGGCATATTATCTCGGTGAAAAACGTCTTTGTTTGGGGCGTTTTGTAGCGTCTCCATTTGGCATAAGTCCTCTTGGTGGAAAACGTCTTTGAGTTTGGCGGCCATAGTTTGCGGCGTTTTGTAGCGCCCCCATTTGGCATAAGTCCTCTTGGTGGAAAACGTCTTTGGCGGCCAGTTTGTGGCGTTATGTAGCGCCCCCATTTGGCATAAGTCCTCTCGGTGGAAAACGTCTTTAGCGGCCACAATTTGGGGCGATTTGGCATAAGTGAATAAAATCCCGATAAAGCTGTCTTTAATCCAAAAAGTAGAACAAGGCTTGTGATAACATGACTTCACAGTTTTTCCCTTGTAAAACTTCTATTATAGAAGTTTCCTCTTGTAAAAGTCATAGATACTACAGCTACTATGGCTGATGTATACATTATCTAATATTATAAGCAGTAACACAACAGAAAGAAATTGAATACAATTTATACAAGAATATTTTTAATGATAATTATCACAAATAACACAATGTATGTCATTAAATATTTCCAGTATATGGGAAACAACCAACACAAGATGCCAATAAGGCACATTGTCAAATTTCATTTTAAAATCTTAAAGAGAAAGGCACGTAAAAACAGCAGCTAAAAATATCTTATTTTAAATCAGAATAAATCTAGATGAGAACACATGTATGTCCTGTTCAATAAAAGCTTACAAAAAATATAAAGATTTGTCACCAATGAATCAAATTTTACTGAAGACAGCCTACAGAGCAATCTTTTCACTTTTACACAATGCATGACTAGACATAAAATGATACTCCAGCTAACAAGGCTGCTACCTATATTCTGGCAAGGGTCATAGAGCAGAAAGTCAGTTACAACACTACAACCCCTGTTTCATTCAACACAACCACAGGCTACAGTACCCAGGGTCATAGAGCCGAATGTCAGTTACAGCACTACAACCCCTGTTTCATCCAACACAACCACTGGCTACAGTACCCAAGGGTCATAGAGCAGAATGTCAGTTACAACACTACAACCCCTGTTTCATTCAACACAACCACTGGCTACAGTACCCAAGGGTCATAGAGCAGAATGTCAGTTACAACACTACAACCCCTGTTTCATTCAACACAACCACTGGCTACAGTACCCAAGGGTCATAGAGCAGAATGTCAGTTACAACACTACAACCCATGTTTCATTCCACACAACCACTGGCTACAGCACCCAAGTGTTTTAATTCATTTCTGACAGAAAAGACTATCCCCACATTGTTAAGAAAATAAGCCATCAGCTATTCCCAACAAACAAAAAAAACTTCACTTACTCATATACTGCACAATAAAAGGCCCCATTGCTTACATATTGACTTTTGAATACACAATAATGAATATAATTTAATTTACGAACATGCATATAATATTTGCCATTATGATTAAATTTTATAAGGTCAATAATCATAATATTAAAATATGGTTGTAACTATATCAATATGAACACTTGATGTAACTGCTTAATTTAGTAAAATGTGTTAAACACTGTATACCAACAGCACCTTGTGAATGAAGATTTACTTATTTAAAATAATACATTGCACCCTTTCTGAAAAAATCTGTACAATAATAGTGAGCATTATGTCATTAAAAAATTAAGGTGAAAAATCGTGATTCTCACTGTGCACATTAGTAAAAATTCCCATACCCTTTTAGGATAAACTAGTGTTGGCTATTTGGCATCAGTTGCTAGCTTGATCATCTCTTTTAAGTCCTGATAACGTTTAGGTGGGGCGTGTGATTTTGAAGCTTCATAGTCATGCTTTAGTTTTTCTAGCTTTGATAAACACTGAGAAAGCTGATTGGTCAACTGCTGGATGGAACGTTTCTTCCTTCCATTATCTCTCATCAGCTCATCAGCAGTCATGACATCTTCATCTGTGGACGTGGAGTAAAGCATGGCATACATTGTTTAACCCTTTAGGGCATGGATAAGGCACAACATAATTGGTTTAACCCTTTAGGACATGAATAAGGCAAGCATTCTACAACATTATTTTATCATTTAGGGCTATTCTTATCTGTATTATACACTCAGTCCAAGGTCAGCTAGAACAAAATATATTCACTAAAATAGTCTAACTTAATTGACTTGAATATTCATTTCTTATGTGCCAATTCTAGGGACAGTTACTTCCCTTATTTTAGCCATTTTTCTGATTTATGTACATCATCCATATAGACCTGAAGGGTAATATAGATCATGACTTAGTTTTTAATGTACAGGAAAATTGGTTTTTAAGAAAAAAGCCTTGTGAACTTATTTTGCATACCATGGTAATCACTAAGTGGGACTCTGGGAAAAAAAGAGTCCAAAAAAGTTAACTTGTTAAGTAAAATTAATATTCAACATTTTAATGATTGGTACAGGGATTATTAGTGTTAAAATTTCACATATGAAAATTGCCACATTAAAGACATCATTGGAAAAAGCTGGCTATATATTGCTTGAAAGTATTTATACTGTATTGTATACAAAAGAGAATAAATCACCAAACCTGTAATGGGATCATTGGAAAATCCAGTCAAGTTTTTCAGTTTTTTCATAAAAGAAGTCTTTCCTGTAGCTTTTTCTGGCTCAGATTTTGTTTGCTTCTGAGATTCTCCAGAGAACTCTTTGGCCTTGTGTAGTAAAGATGCCAGACCTGATCTTCCTGAAATGTTTAAAAAAAAATTTATTTCTGTTTTTAAGAGAGTAGGTTAACAGTTCTAACCAAATATGTATGATGCCACACCCTCTTAGTCTACATTACAAAAACATGACAAAGTAATAATATGTAAACAATTAACCATGACATTTTTAAAAATTCTGTTTTAAATTGATGACCATACTCATTACTGGCCCACTTATGTTAACCTTGTAAAGTACCCTTCAGAACCTAACAGTCCGTAAGGTAGGTGAAGTAGTTAATTTGTTTCAATGACCTTGGCATATGTAAGCGATAGTGTGGTGAGCACTATGCCCAGCAGCCTTAACTTTTCCTAACGTGAGTCAGATACCCATCAGAGTTGGGTGAACTCAGGGACATTCTACTGACATAAACCCGGCATTAAAACTCAAGAACTTAGGAGCTGTATGCTCTACCATACAACCACAATGTCCTACCATATTAACCTTGTACCTGAAACAATGAGCCCCAGACTTTTTATGTAATTGATGGCCATATCCATTACTGAGCCACTGTTGTTACAATGTTAACCCTAGTACCTGCAGCTTCTCCGGCCCCATCATGCAACACTTGCTGTAAACTTTGCAGGCTGCTTTCACTTGTGGCCTCTTTGATCATGTCTTTTAGCTGACCATATCGCTGAATGGAAAATGTTCCTTTGGATGTTTTATAGGCTTGGTCCAATTTCTAAGAAATCAAAAAAGCATTTTAGTTTCACAATGAAGCGTTAACATATGCTTATCCTAAAAAATAATGGTGCAATAAATTAGAGAGGCTTATTTAATAATTGTTTAATAAAGGTATTTTGTAATGCAAGTCAAGCTGTTAAAATTTAATACTTATAAAACAAATTCTTTGATAAATATAATCATTGGCATATGGAGGAAAAGGGGGGAGAACTCACAAAATGCAACAGTCGACCAAAATAAAAGTTGTCTCATGTTAAGCTGCAGCTATTTACGACAGAGCAGTGCTGTCCTCAGAAAGGACTTATTATAAAAGATGAATAAAACAACATAGGTCTAATTAAAAATTATTTCCTGTGTTGACTCTTTTTTTCCAGTCCATTGCAGATAAATTATATTTACTAACCAAAAATATAGCATTCACTTCTTGACTTTTCTGTTGCATATCTTTTTCTTTCTTGACCAGCCGTACATGTTCCTCCATTAGATCTGCTTTTGATGCAGACCCTGTGAAAAAGTTTTGACAGTGCTTTATTGGTTTCTTTTTTTTTCATGCATATCAATGTTGACAAATTATTAAATTAAAGCAAATATATGACCAGTATTATTATAGATCTAGAATTCTTAATATTATTTTTTTAAAAACATTTAACTGAATAACTCATTTTATATTTAATTAATTATTATAATTAAGCCTATTTGAACTATTTCAATAGATAATAATTACTTAATAGGCCTAATATACTAATTGTAATTAGGCCTAATATTTTTTACGAGCCGACCCGCCGCGTATCATACACCGCTATTTAGTTGTTTTATTTTCTACTTTTCAGTAATTCATAATTTGTGAATTCGACAGTACCAATGCTGCCACTAAAAATATTTGCTTTAAAACACTACCCCCCCCTTTCCCCTAACCCCAACCCTATACCACCACCCCCCCCCCCCCCCCGTGAAAGCAAGCAGCCTCCTCTTAGTTACCTCCTGTAAGTTTAAAATCGTTTCGAACTAAATTATCTCCCCTTAATAGCCGTCACTAATCCCGGCTCTACGATTTGTAAACACAGCGTGACCAGAGCTCACTAGACCATGTGGGGGTGGGGGTGGTAGTGATAGTGAAAGAGAGAAAGAGAGGGGACTGCAAGGATGCGCTTGCAGCTTGTTTTCTAGCGTCTCCCAGAAGAGAATTATATATAACGAGCCGGCCCGCGGCATAACATACGCCGCTATTTAGTTGTTTCTAATTTTCAATAATTGATAATTTGTGAATTCGACAGTACCAACGCTGACACTGAAAATATTTCTTTAAAACACTATAAGTAGCTCGTTAAGGACCATAACCCCCCCTTCCTTCCCCCCCCCCCCCTACGTTTAAAATCGTTGGCTCTGCTTGTAAACATTTAGAGTGAACACAGCTCACTAAAACCATGTAGGGGTGGGGAGGTAGGGAGAGCGTTTGCAGCTTGTTTTCTAACGGCTCGAAGAAGAGAATTATATATATAGATAAATAATATATATAGATCTAGATACCTTTAGCTTCATCATCTTTGCCCATGTTTCACTCTGCAATGTTTCTGAAATAGATCTATGTTTTAAAAGTCATCACTGAATTAACAGTCATTAGGCCTAATTATTATAATTATGCTTGTAGGTAGGCCCATAACAAGGTAAGAAAACAAATTTAAATAAAATGAAAAGCTAAAGTAGTAGGCAGTAGGTTAACTTAATTAATAAAAAGTATGACCTAGGACCATAGGCCCTAATCTTAGACTAATCTAGGTAAATTAAAAATAAAATTTTAATTAGTTTATTATTATTATTTTATTTTGTAGGCCTAGTCAGTTAAAAACTTAAGACTAGATCTAGATCTAGATCTAGAGTCTAGATTCTCTAGATTCTAGCTATAATTACTATAATAACTTATAGCTGCTATAATAAGTCTGTAGTATTGACTAGTTACTAGATCTAGGACACTTACGAGCTAGCTAAAATGTTCCAAGCCCATTCAAGAGTAATATAGCCAATAATGATATTGCAATGATAATGTTGCAAGTCACAATATTTACATTTCAGTATCCAGGCCTAATCAGCAGGCCTGTCCTACACACTACACACTTTTCCCTGGCCTTTTCCAATAAAAAGTGACTTTGAAAAGAAACGAAATAAAACAAAAATTCAAACTACGAGTAGGCCTAAATTCTAAATAAATAGCCTATTTAGTAAATACTATAACAATAGACTAAATTTCTTTTAAGTAGGCCTGCTGGATCTCGATCTATAGTCTTTTGTAGATTTAATTAATGTAACAATATATTAAATAATAAAGTAATTAAAGTTATTAATTCTAAGTCAATCTTCTTCATCTTCTTCTTCTGCGTTCTTAATGTAGTTTATGGTGGAGTATTAAATTTTAAACAACACGTCCAAGTTCGTGTATAAACTGGACTGTGGTCTCCAGATCCGCGGGTGCCCCTTGAGTTTCCTTGAGTGGGGTGTATAGGGACCAGTGCAATGTTTCTTCCAGACTTTTTTCTCCGGGGGGGGGGGGGGGGCACTTGAGATTTTCGGGGGGGGGGGTGGGGCAGCCACTGTTAAAAGTATATATTTTCTATATAAATTATATAAATTTCATTTCGTTCACGGGGGCGGTAAAAAAATTTCGGCGAAGAGATGCCTAGAAAAAACTCTGGACCAGTGTTTGGATCCTGCGAGGCGGAGAGCCCGGCCCCCTACCTGCGCGGCGGGATTCCACAGGCAGGACGCCAAATCTGTTAGTCCTTTTGCTTTCCTCCAGCATAAAATTAAGCAATGCGTGCCAGCATATTATGCGCAATATGGTATAGCTTGTTGACTCCGACTTCAGCCTGCTTTTCTTTCTGGATTTGCTTCCATA
This sequence comes from Physella acuta, assembly GCF_028476545.2. Taxonomy (NCBI): domain Eukaryota; kingdom Metazoa; phylum Mollusca; class Gastropoda; family Physidae; genus Physella; species Physella acuta. The sequence continues at coordinate 15,857 of NW_026732566.1, forward strand.
GCCTTTGATCACCCAAGAACAAACCACAAAGCAGCAGCTGTTTGATATTGGAGTTTTCTCTCCTAGAAGGGTTGCTGTCAGTAGCGTACGCAGGGGGGGAGCAGGGGGAGCGGCCGCTCCCCCTCTGGCCATTTTCAGCAAAGTGGCGCCTTTTTGGAAACTTTTTAAACTCAAAGTTTTAAACAATGATATTTGCAAAAAAAATATTTTTGGTCGGCACATCTATGTAAATCACAAAATTTCTTTTCATGCAGCAATTAAGCATTTTTGTGCTAGTCTAGAAGTGCCTACGTTTACAACACGTATTAACAGCTGCATCAGTTTGCCATTCTAAAAATAACCATTACGATGCATTTCAATGTTTAAAAACCTTTACGTGTAGTACCACTTGTAAAGAGGCGTGTTAAGTTTAAGGCAACTGTATAATGTATTTGCTTACGAATAATTGAATTAGAAAATTTTATACATAAAACTTCACACATAATTACTTTATATATACAGTTTGAATCGTGTGATTACTTTTTTTAAAAATTCAATACAGAAACAAATACAACTGATGTGGCACCTCTATTTAAATTTACTTATGAGCAAACTGCGTAGTGGTGGGGAAATTTTGACAAAGTCAACAACGTCATCACGATGAAGTAGTAGTATTCTTACAGTTTGGGCGAAAGTGATTACGATAACAAATTATAGGAAACAGTTACAACCCCCTTCCCCCATGGACCTCTCTGTAAAAAACAATATTGTTATAATACCACTGCTACTTATTTAAATCTATTTCTGTAATATATATTTGTGTAATATGTATGTATGTTTAGAACAATTATCTAAAAACTGACGCTATGTTCACTCTGAGTTGGTTATCCCGGATTCGAACTCGAGACTTACGGGTTAGCAGTCCAGCTCTCTGCCGCTAGACCACTCCGTCCCACAATTGTGTAGAGCGACATTAATGTCACATCTAAGTATACACTGGGTTGGATAATTGACCTAAAGTGACCGGACAGTGGTGATTGAAGTTGAACCCACCCCCCCCCCCCCCATCCCACCCGAACTGATCTGTTAAGTACATGTAGAAAAACGCGTAATGCTGTACCAAAGTACCATGCCGCCAGAAAATTAGCTTTTTAAACGTAAAACTGTGAATATTGTTTTTGCAATTACCAGTAAAAAGGTGTGTGATCAATACAGTGATCTAACCCATACCTATCACTATGTTAAAAAATGATCTTTAAAGAACACAAAGAAGCAGTAGTTAAATAAAAATATATGATCTGAACTAAAAGACCGATATTTAGTTAAATGTAGGCTGTTATTCCGAATGTTTTTCTATTATATCGAAAAGAGTGGTTTTATACCAACTCTTATTTTAAAAACTTTCATTATGCCGTAATACTTTCGCATTTATGATGACGGTATATTAAATTCTGATTAGAGACAAAACATTTTGTAAACACGAATAGTGCTAAGCAATTTCATATATTCTAAAGTAATTATTTATTTGTTTTGACATTTATAATTAAATGTGTAGATATATACATATTTATATTAAGAGAGTGATTATTTCCCCTATTTCACTTGTCTTAAATAATTTCCCAGGAATTATGTCAGAAAATTTTTTAGCGCAATTTCCATACTGACAATTGCGATTATTAATTCGTTATTTCTGGATGGATGTTTGTCCGCAGCTTCAAGTCGTATCTCCTCCTCAACGAAGCAATATCGAGGACTAGTTCCAAAAGCAAATATGTTAAGCAAGTTCCGAGAATGATTGTGGGCCAAACAAATTCCCAGAATTCCTTCCTGGATTTCCCGGAAAAGCCAAAAAAACCTCGAAAAAAATGCAGTTTTTGGCCCATATCTCGGCAACCAGACCACTTAGCGACTTGAAACATTTACCGATCGATTTTTGCCATAATTTAGAACAATATTGCCGAAGAAAGTTTTCAAAAATATCCTTTCGTTCGGTCACAATTTTTTTTTAAAATTACATTATACATAATACACTACAGTGCTATATAGCAATGTATAGATATAAATCTATGGTGAAAGGGATGTGTCAAAATAATCTATTTTTCGCTGTCTTTTAGATCTTGCTATAAGTTTAATTTTTACTTGTTATGGATAACATAAGGAAATTGCGCTTAAATTGTCACTAGACTTTTTATTAACTTGTTTTACAAGAATTACAAAACAGATTGTGTTCCGTTCGTTGTTTTTTTGTTGTAGTGTGTGTATATTTATATTTTTTTGCTTAGATTGATACAATTTTTGTTTTGTCGGCCTACATTGTGTGTTTTTTTCTTATTTCTTCAGAGTGCTACTTTCAATTTATTTTACATCATAGCGAAGTAATGACATACAGCTAGTAATTATATATATATATATATATATATATATATATATATATATATATATATATATATATATATATATATATATAATACACGTATATAGAACTTGTTAAAAATTCGGCGCCTTTTTTTGCTCTTTTCGCTCCCCCTATAACGAAAACCTGGATACGCCTCTGGTTGCTGTCCCTAGCTGACGAGCCCCATCTACCCGGGTTTGGAGTTATAGCGCCCCATGCTCGCCGTTGAAGTCATTTCCTTGGATTTATGAGATGTTTTAGATTGAATATCCTAACCAATGGATATCCCACTTTATCCTCCATGACCACAAACCAGTTGGCCCACGGCTGTTTATCTGGTATTCACAGCGAACCCTCAAAGGGCCTCTCCCCAATCTACCACCTGGGGATGCGCTTGGTAGGAGATGGTAGCTCCCCCATGTAAGTCAATCTAAAGTAACCTATTCTAAGAAATTTCAGATTCGTTGAAAAAAAATATGACTGTGTTAGTGATGTAGGCCTAGATTCTAGATCTATATTTTAAAAATCTTATGCTCATTCAAAATGCCAATCTAGATATCTGATAGATATATCTACATTATGCACATCAAGATGTATATAAAAACTATTGCTAGATTTCGTGTTCAGATAACAGCCGATTTATATTTAGCAGTTGTACAAACAGCTGCGCATCTGGATCAAGCTTGAGATTAACAAGCCGTGTGTTTGTTTAAACTTTATGCTTAAGCCTATATTATCAATATGTGTAGTTAGGAGTAGACCTATTTCAATCTTATCGAAAGTAACCGAATATTGATCTTATAAATATTTTAGGAAGAAACCCCTTTATTTAAAAAAACGAAAATTGCTATTTGAAAGTGTATAGGCTACGTGTGTGTAAGGGGGGTGGGTGGCTGAGGTGTGGCATTGTTGGGGAAGGTGTTTTAATGTCATTAATGACAAGGGATGGCGGCGGCTTTATTACACACACACATATATATATATATATATATATATATATATATATATATATATATATATATATATATATAGGCTTATATATATAAATATATAACGCTAAAATGGAGACGATGAAAGCTACAGATCGCCCCAATGGTCCGTATGCATATAGGCCTATAGCTTGGTTAGGCCTTTAGTGCGCATTTATCTCTGGATAGTGGTGGGATGGGGATTAACAATGTTTCAAATATAGTGTTCTTATACGTTTTCTTAAAGCTGCTGTAAATTGATCGGCCGACATGTGTCAAACAACACTTCATCGATTAAGCTATTAGGGGTCATCCATAAATGACGTCATGCTTTTTATTACGATTTAAAAAAAAAAAAATTCCGCTCTTTCTCCGTGACACATCGTCACAGACACTCACAGAAAGCCAGACTCACCACCCCCTCCTAAACTGACGACACACCTCAGCCCTCCTCAAACTTATTAAAGTTGTTTTTTTTTAAACATCAATTTTGTTTTTCTAAAATATTGACGGAGCTCAGTCAATAGAGTATTATAATTAATTAACACAACAGTTATCTCAGTGGCGTAGCGAGGTCGGGTGTCACCCGGTGCGGCACTTAATGGTGTCACCTCCCTAGAAGAAACACCCCCAACCGATAGGCTTACATGAAAGAAATACTGGCGGCGTGCGTGGTCGATAAATCTAGCGGCTGACGTTATGTAGCCTAGTGTAGGCTCCTCGTAAAAACATGTAGGGGAGCCTATTTAAATCAAACCTGGGATTAAATCAAATTTTCTGTATCTTCCGAAATCCCGTACAAGCGAAAAATAAATTAGTATTCTACTCCTACCATCATACGAGAAAATGGTAGATCCGTTATATAAAAGCGTTGTAATGTAAACACACAAAGCGACTGGAATGCTCATTCACAGGCCTAGGTCAGCCAGGAGCATTGTTATGAGCAAATCAGATAGTTTGTGTCAGAGATAATTGTAGCTGTCTCATATTTTAAAAGGTCAGATGTGGCTCTGGTCATAAGAAGCCTAGAGCTCATGTTGTTTGTTGATTAGGCAGGCTATAACAGAATATGAATGCATCAGCCTAGTTCATGGATGTGAAGAGGAAGTACGTAAGCCGCCTTTTTAGGACTATACGTGTGAGGGGAGATGAAGATTAAGAAAGTATTTTGGAATGTGTGTGGTGTTAGGGTATGTTTTGTGCGTGTGTTGCATTTGTAAATTATTTGCAATACTATTCCACTTTTATTTTGCAAATCTCACAAAAACCGCAATTGTTCTCAAAGTAATATTTTAAGAAGTTTAATTGATTAAAACAGGTTTGTCTCAAGGAATCATTATCCCATCTTAAAATTTGAAACTAATTGGCCCTTTCATAGTGTAGACAACACACAATGACCCATATATGCGAAACTACTCAGTCACCGTAACGGGTTATGTAAGGATATATTATTAATCAATGTACTCATATTTTAAAAGGTGAAAAGTGAATTAACAGTTATTTCCCCTTCCAGTTGTGCCAGACCGCTATTAGTTCTACAAAGCTAACACACAAAGATACTATTACTAGATCTAGATGATGTCTTTTAATCAATCATGAGTGTAATCTGTTTAAAAAGTTACAAAACATACTGACATTTTGTATCCATTTAAAAAACTAAAAAAATATTGGTCATAAAATGTAATACACCAATAAGTAAAAACATGTTTTAGTTTAAACACATTGTATTATCATTATGTGTAATTTTTATACATACAAAAGTGTACATATATGAATCACAAAACTGGCTATTCGGTTATGTTGTGTACTTTTCACATAACTTTTGTGTACAGATTTTATTTTTTTGACATAGGAATGCTGCCATTCTTGCAACTGGAAAGTCCATTAATTTTTAATTTAAATTTTCAATAATTGAATAAAACTTAATAAACTTAAAAATAAAAAGTACTGAATTCCTGCATGAATAACAAAAATCACAAATTAAGAATCTCAACAATTTAAATAAAAAGTATGACATGTTGAAAACACTAGATAAGTATTCAATCATAACAATAATTCTCATTTAAGAATTGATTATAAAATAATAATGGTAAAAAATATGATTATCAAATGAAATTTTTCACTAAAAAAATACAAATTTTTAACAACATACCTATCTTTTTTACTTTTCTGTAAACTTTGCAAATATCATAACATTAAAGAAAATTGTGACACTCCTGTTTAAAAAATATGCTGCCTATAGATTTGTTGATATGCAAATTAACATTAATTCTTCCAATTAGTTTCACAGCTTACAAATATATCAACAGCATCATTTCATGCAACTGAAATTTCAGATTAACGAAACTCAGTTTTTAATCGCCATACACCACTACGAAAATCACAAATTTGGTTCAACATGGCTTTAAATTTAGGAGCATCTGATTTTGGTAGGCGTGTGCCAAAATTCAGAACGATTTCTTGAGTTGACGCCTCCCCATCAGTGTTAGCCATAAAAGCAACAAAGTTCCTGATGTCTTTTAACAGCTCTTCATCTTTTGGATCCAGATTCTCAGGCACATCAGGCCGCAGGAAATCCTCATCTTCAGTGGATACAGAAGCTGTTGAAATTCTTTTCCTCGCTCTCATGCGGGATAAGAGGTCTTGCGATGTTAAGGAATTATCTTTTGTACTCAAGGACACAGTACCAGACACACTGCCATCAAAAAGTTTATCTTTTTCTGTTGCACTTTTCTGGGAGCAAATAGGAATGGTATTAGATTAGTGTTTTTCATGGATTTCATAAACATTAATTAGTTATTTACGGTGCAAGTAAAAATGGGTGTTATTAATTACATAAACACAAAACCCTCAACTTAACTCTTGGTACAAAAAACCTAGCCCTATCCTGTTGACTAGGCATTTCTTAACAACTGACAAAAAGCAGTTAATACAAATGCCTTTCATGAATGAATACTATATAGCGTGAAAAGCAGCTTTGTAGTATAGCACACATTATTGATATAACAAAAGTTTTGACTAACCTGTGAGGTGATCTGAGGTGTTTCTGATGGTGCTGACTTGTTAACAACTAATAAACTATTCTTCTTTTGTCCAAAACGTGGTCTGTAAAAATTAAAAATTGGTTTAAGAAAAATATAAAACTTCAAAACAATTATTGTGCAACAAATGCAAATTAGCATATTTTAAACTGCATTGCTTCAACTTATAGGAATAAAGGGATGTGATTTTTTTTTTTTTATTGAATGTAGATGGTCCCCAATGCACAATATCTTATAGTAAAATAACAAATTCCCATAACTATGAATATTAACCACACAAAAAATTACTTCGCTAGTCCCCCATGCTGTCCTGTCCATGTGGGAAGCCCTGACATAGCAGATGCACATTGCTGGCGAGATCTTCGTAAGGCGGCTACTGCTTCCCTCGCAACTTTCTCAGCTTCTGCCTCTACAATGGCATAATCAGGTCGCCCAGAGTCCATTATCTTCTCATGTTTCATTGCACCCTGCAGTCCTAGAAAAGTAATTTTTCAATATTCTCACAGCCCAACAGTTAGAGCAACACAATATATATAATTTATCCTGTTTTGTAGCCCCTTAAATCCTAATCACTTAACACTAATAACTTCTCAATTTACATACCTATTCAATTAAAATCAACCATTGTATTGAAAATAAATACACACAGATATTTTCATTTAATTTGTAATTGTTAAAAAATTGTGAACCTGTTTTCTTGAAAAGCTGCTTGAGAACGTAATCATCTTCTCGTTTATTATCTTTCTTCTGGGTACTAACTGAAGGTTGTTCATCCGACTGGTCAGCAGTGGACAGGCTACAGTGTTTCACTAAATTAGGTATTCTTTCACCTTCAAAACCTGGAGAAAGCATAACGGTACTTGCATTAACTGGCTTGATTAAATGGCTTAAAATAAACGTTTTAAGATTTAAGTTTTTGATTTTACTCAAATTTAAGGATACATCAAAAAATTTTTTTAACGTTGTGCTCTTTTTGAAGTCTTTAGCAAAACCTAGAGTTTTGAAAATTATTTGATAGCAGCTTAATTAAGTATTGTGGGTCAGCATGGTTGAATGGTAGAGCTTTCGGCAGCTAGCCCGAAGGTCCCAAGTTTGAACCTTGGTTTGGTCTAGTGACTGTAGGACGTACCTGAGTCCACCCAGCTCTGACGGGTACCTGACTATGTTGGGGAAAGTAAAGGAGGCTGGGCATAATGCTGACTACACCATTCCTTCATATATAGAAGTCAAGAAATATGAACTCTACCTCATCTGCACAATGGATTGCTAGGTCTAAAGGGAAGCTTTACTTTTTTTAAAAATAAAGTATTAAGAGCTAGGATTTTGTTAAATATGTGATTTTTTTAAAAACCTACTAATATAATATTATTCCATTTTCTATCAGAACAATTTCCACTTGCAAACTTTTTAATGATTCATTGGAGGAACTTACGTGCATTACGCAACTTTTTCTTTTTTTTAGTTTTATCATCATCTTTCTCTTCATCCGTGTGTGATCTGCGCCTCTTCTCTTCTGTCTTTTGCCTTTTTTCCTCACCTCTGTGATCAATATCTTGAGGTGTGGACCTCTCCTCCTTGTTTCTTTTGAGCATAGGGATGGTCCATTTTTTCCCATTGGAATGCCACTTGTTGGGTATACTGCCAGAGTGTGAGTTTTTACTGTCTCCTATTTGGGAGAGTGCTGAACTGGTGGATTCTTCTGAGACAACTTTGCTTTCAATTTCTTCACCATTATCACAGACTACTGTAGTCTCTAAACTTTTCAATTCATCGTCTTTCTTATCATTTGTTACAGGCTGAACCTCTTCTACCTCATCAGAAGGGGTGAATAGTTTTGTAGAGTCTTCTGATGCCCGTCTTTCACTCTCTCTCTTTCTTTTTTCTTCTTCCATCTTTCTACTCAAATTCCTAGCCAACTCTTTCATCCTTTCTAGCTCTTCATTATCCAATCCCATATTTTCTTCATCAACACTTTTATTGTCTTTGTTCTCACTAGTTTTTAATTCTTTCTTGTCTTTCATTTCATCAAATCTATTTTTTCTGCTCCTTTTTGAAACTTTCACATCTGATCCTGTCCCTGCAAATAGAGCACTGGTTTCTGTCCCTTCTTCATTATTATCACATCCCAGTGTGAAGAGTTCCATCAAATCCTGGGATTTGAAAAGCCTTCTTTGTTTTGGATCTTTTAACACTCGATTTGTTAAAAACTGTTTAAAAATTTGTCTGAAAATATAAATTAAAAAAAAACACTTTTTTGGCTGAATTAATTATTATATATGTCAGCTACATGTAGAAATTTATGTATTTATAAATTTATTTACGTGAAAATTTTAATTTAATTTTAAAGTATTTTTAAATCTGCAAATATACCTGTAAACTGTTAAAAAAAACTGCTTTCAATAACATCATGAGCACTTACAAACAAGCTGCTTATTCACACAAATAGAAAAATACCTGTGATAAATCTTTTCTTCAATAGTTCCTGAGGTCAAAAGTCTGTAGATGGTCACCTGTTTTGTTTGACCAATACGCCAGGCTCTTTCCCGAGCCTGTACATCAGTACTTGGATTCCAGTCAGGGTCATAGATGATAACTCTGTCTGCACCTGTCAAATTCACACCTAGCCCACCGACTCGAGTAGTTAACAAAAACAAATAGATAGATGGTGTCTGAAAATGAGAGTAGTCATGCATTTTACAAAAAATAGTAATAAGTTATTAAAGATAATTTAAATGATTTTTTAAATAATGAATATACTTACATTATTAAACTGTGAGATTAAAGGCTGTCTAGCAGATATTGCCGTCCCTCCATCCATGATTAAATAACTGTACCCTTTTTCTGCCGCAAATTTCTCCAATATGTTCAACATCTACAAGATATAAGAATGACATGATGTCACGACATAATAAATGATGTTTAAAACAATGTATGAAAATGATAACGCAGTCATTTAAAAATCTGCAGATGCAATCAACTTACAGATTTACTTTGTGTAAACAACAGAACTCTGTGTTTCTGTTTGTACCAAAGGCGCAGTAGTGCTTCTACAACAATCATTTTCCCACTTCTCTTGTGATAGCCAAACTGATATTCAGGATCTGTTTCTGAACAATCTGAGTGAAAAAACTGTGGTCCACCAGTTGACAGATCTGGATGATTACAGATCTTACGCAGCGTGATAAGGCCAGCAAACACCTGCAGAAAAATTTTGATATTTTTTAATTGAAAGATATCTTATTGATGGGCATGGGTTTTACTTTATGAATACTTTATGGACATTAATTAATACTTTGTTATTCAACTTTACCAATCATTTTAAGAAAAATCATCACCTGGAATTTTCCTTGTAAGATTGCATTACATTCTCTAGAGTCCAAATATTCTTTATAAACATCCCTTTGTTCCTCTGTAAGGCGACAAAACAACACCTGCAGAATATACATTAATAAGTTTTAAAAGAATAAAACTAACAAATGCTTTGCCACTATAAGTAATTACATAAAATTCTGACCATGTGAATATCTATAATCGTTTGATTTTTTTGTGTTCTCCACAATGGAAAACTAACCTGTTCATTTTTGTTTGGAAGATCCAAATTTTTTTTAACATCTGCTTTCATCCTTCTGATGAGGTAGGGGTTGATAGTGTCTCGAAGAACACAGGCACATCGATAGGCTGTTTCAACCTGTATTGATGTGTAATGTATGGGATCATCAAGTTATGACATTCACACAATATATTCATATTTATAATTATAAAAAATATTGTATACCACTTAGTATACTGGAAGTAAGTTTTGAGAGGTCTGTTTTATTATTGCAGATGTCCACTCAAAGGGAAGTGGGGTTAATTCAAAGTGACAGTATGTGGATAGGAGTGGTGAGCACATGTGTACTATTCCAATTTTGTGCAGACTTCATAAATGGTTGACTCTTTCTAGTAAACTAATGTAGTACGCAACCAAAAAGCATATAATAAAGTAGACAGAGGGTAGCAGAACTAACAGAAACATTTGTGTGATTAAGGAGTAAATTATACTTTTCAAAAGATAATTGTATTTATATTCATTATAAATTGCTACCTTGATAGAGGGGATGGTTGGGGGGAAATACAATAGAGAAATAAGGGAGACAAACATACCTGTACTTGAGTTGCATTGGAGTAGCCACCCTGTACAATGGGTATGGAAAAATGCTGCATAAAGTCTGGTAAAGTTCCCAACTTTCCAGGAAATATAAAGTCAAACAAAGACCAGAGTTCTTTCAGATTATTTTGAATGGGTGATCCAGATAATATTATCCTGTGAGGTGTTCGAAACTATATTTAAAAATAGAGCAGAGTGTAATATCATAGAATGCTTCAAGCAGTAAGTCTATACAACACACTGATATGAAATTATACCATGTATGCTATCAATATACAAAAGTATACAATTGAAATGTTTTCAATCTCTAATTTGTATTATTATCACTTTCTAAATCAACATTAAGCTGCTATTAATGTACAAAAGTATATATTTTAAATCTATCAGTTAATGATGGCAATTTTTGCACGTACCTGCTTACAAACTAAAGTAACTTTGGCATCTGGATTACGAATCTTATGACCTTCATCCAGAATTACATAATGCCAATTGAAGCGAAGCACAAGCTCTTGATGGATAACAAGGGTATTGTAGGATGTGATTAAAATTCCAGAACTCTTTGCCACAGATCTAACCATCTCTGACTGCCAAAAAAAAGCAGAATATTTTTCGTTCAAAATAAATTTCAACAATCATAGGTTAATTACTTTCAAATAAAGCTGTGTTAATATTATCATTATTAAATACTATACAGTATACATTAGAAAGAAACAAACCTCAGACCCAGTAAAAGATCCAGAAGAATGTAAAATAGCAACTCTAAAATCTGGCCACCACTTATGAAACTCCTTGAGCCATTGGTGCATGACAGTCGTAGGACAGACAATAATAGAAGGGCCCAGTCCTTTATACCTAAAAAAATGTATGAATATTATACACCTGAACAGTTAACAAAAATACTAAATGTTTTTTTAATACAATTTCATTTTGAAAATAGCTAGCAACAGAGTTAAGAAAAGATAACTGAAAGAAGTTACAAGAGAGGTAAAAATTTTTTTACCAACATACGGGAAATTAACATTTTTTACTTGACTAGTACGTAAGGCAGCAAGAAAAGCAATAGTCTGTATAGTCTTGCCAAGCCCCATTTCATCTCCTACAATACCCCCTACTTGTTGACAATGCAGTTCCCACAACCAACGTACACCAGTCTTTTGATATCTGAAAATAGAGTGATTATTTTATTTTGTAAGCATTTGATAGCGAATGTCTTTAGTTAATAGATTGGACCAAATGATACAGATAGCAGTATTTTACAAATTTCATTTTAGTTATTTGATCAAGCGGAATGAATAAATTAAAACACCCATCAAATACTTGAAAGCAGGTTGATGAAAAAAAAATCACTTACTTAAAAAGCTTACTCCACAGTCGAGGAGGGACTCGTAAACCACCATCAAACTCTGAATCATCATTTTCATCATCCAATTTCATGTCATCAATTTTCTCTTCTTTCTCATCTAATCTTTGTTGTCTGAAGAAAAAAGTAATGATATAAATTATATATATATATATATATATATATATATATATATATATATATATATATATATATATATATATATATATATATATATATATATATATATATATATATATATATATATGTATATATAAATGTATATACATATATAAGACTTAACTAGAAAATAGCCTACTAAAAAAATAAAAACATGTTTAAACCTTAAGAGTCTCTGTTGGTAATACTCCGGGTCAGCATCATCTCTTTCCCTTCTGTAAGACAAATCTCTCTTCACCTTTCCTTCCTCATGTTTTGTTTCATCATCCTCTATGTATTTTGGAATCTTCCTAGGTTTCTTCCTAGGAAATGAACTCCTTTTACTTTTTTTTCTCTTTTTGGATTCATCTTCAAGGGTCTCACCATCTTCATCTAGAATGAAGTAATCAGTTTTTTAAACATCATGCTGTATTAATGTACTTTTTTGTTACCTCACTCTTTAATCTCAACAAAAATTAATACTTTCATAAACCTTTAATGAGTGTGCCAAAAATCGAATTGCAAATCTTTACCAATAGATGTGTAGTTGTCAGAGGATTCCCCCATCAATTCTTGATTACTTGGTCTATATTCTTCTTCATCATTGTTAGATTCAGCATCTCCACTGTCATCATCTTGCTCCTCTATATTGTTATGCTCATCTCTGTCATAAAAGGATAATTGATACAGGCTTATCTGAACACATTCTTTATACAAGATAAAAAACAATTTATAGAATTAAAACAAAAAATTAAATATTTGATTGATGCTGAAGTAATAAATAATAATAATAAAAGAACACATAATGAAATATAAAATGACACTGTGTATAACTCAATCCATCATCAATTTTTTTTTTTAATTAAGGCATTCCAGCAAAGTAAACAAAATTATCTTACTCCATATGATCTTTATTGGCACTTGCTTGACAGTCAATTATCCGCTGCTGGTGTCTAGTTGAATAGACTACACCAGTAGAATGTGTTTGCTGTGCTTTTTTAAAATCAGGTTCTGTGGATTCCCTTTTTTGTTTTTTCCTTACAGACCAGGAAACATTACTGCCTGTATGTTCCATTTCATTTGATGTTTTAAGAGACTTTCTTTTAACATATTTTTCAAAATCCTTTTTAACCTTGACTGAAGGTAATTCTTTGGCCATTAAGACTTTTTCAAATTCTGATAAATTTGGTTCCCTGGGGTGGACAGGTTTAAGAGCTGCAGGCTTCATAACTGTGCCAAATGGGGTCATCTCACCAGTACGAATCATGCGCTCTTTTTCAGTTTCTTTTTGTGTACCAATTTGAAAAGCTTGATTAAACATGCTGTCAGCTTATTGTTAAAAACAAAAAAAATTATTGATTAGACAAGTGAAACCAAATTTTTAAAAATATCTGTTGCTCTAATTTTGTGCATATATTTTAAAGACAAGTTACATATTTCACACACTGAGTAAGTTTATAATGATAAAAAAAAAAAAAACTAGCACCTTCTTCTTCTACAGATTCTGTGTCTTGATTATACAACTGTAGCTTCTTCTTTACATTTTCTTGTCGCACCATCAATGTTTTTAACTGCTTATTCTGTCATGGTCATTATAATATAAAAAACTGTACCATTTGAAGTTGATATTATTTTATTAGCTCTATGGTTTACTTCTAACAGAAAAATATTATTTTATTAGCTCTATGGTTTACTTATAACAGAAAAAAATTACCATTAAAAAATCTTAAGACCATAAATCAAATTAATCAAAGCTATTACAAGTTAAATTTTATAATAGATTAAGTTAACCTTGTTACTCCTTTGCTTTTTTATGCCTTCGAGCTGTCGTCTGATGTCGGATGACATTTCACCCAATTCTAATTTTTTTTCAGATTTCATTATATGTTCCAAATCTTTTTTCACAAGTCTTCATAAAATAATTAAAATTATAGTTAAAGATAAACAATAGATTTATTAAATTTATAACATTCTAAACAATTAGCATTTAAACAGTGATTTTTTTAAATAACCTAATAAATTAACTAGTTAACTTTTTTAGCACATCACAAGTTGTAAGTTATGGTGACTTTGTACACATATTTTTTAATTAGGTAAAACTAAAGTCTCGTTGTATAGCACTTAAGTAAAGATACTAAACACATACATTTCAACACAAATCAGAAATAATACAATATGATGACAACAGACCAAAAAATATATCTGAGAACATAGCTTTTAATTGGTTAATATTGTCAACTGTTTCCATCCTAAACTAAATGTGCATGATTAAAAAATGAAATCAACTACTTACAAAATATCATCACAAATTACTTTTAGCTCATTCTTTAAGATTTTTTCCAATCTTTTTTTCTCTTCCTTAACCAATGCCTGGTCAACTTGATCCATTATTCCTGTAAATAGTAATTGGAGCTTACAGCAACAAAACAGGTTTTCAAATTAGTTTAGTAAATTTAGGTGTTAAAACTGATTCACAAAAGGATCTGAGTGTTGCATATGGTAAACACAATTTGCCTAGAACTTAATAGATTTTGCTTGTCTTTTAAAAGAAGACTTACTGTTACAAATGACAAAATGTAAAATGTTACTTATGCTTAGAGTGACTATAGGAGTTAGATCTAGTGTGGTTTATGTTTAGACATTACATATTGATTCAATTTGAGAAAGACTTAGATCTACCTTGTTCTAAAACATCTTGATTAAAAACACTTAAACCAAGCTCTTGAAGCTCTAGCCCTTGTTCATCCAATGTTGCCTGAGGTATCAATGAAGTATTCACATGGAAGGCATCATTTTGGCTAGCTCTCTTTTCTTCATCATGATCTGTAAGATTTACACCTGACATCTCAATGCTGCAGCCCATCTTTTCCAAATCATGTGTTGGGTTCTGATTCATTCTGAGGCCAAGAATCTGTTTGAGTAATTGATCTTTTTTTAAGTACATAAAAAAATTCTATATTTTTTAGGTCTAATGTTTTTCTAATTAAAGACTATGCACATAAATTGTGTTACTATTAAAGTTGAAGTGATGGAAGGAGGATTTTAAGAGAAAATACTGTACATGATATTAACTATAGTATAGAGCATGGGTTCCCAAACTTTTTCCAGTAGCGACCCTCTTTTATAAAAAGTAAGTGACCCACGACTCCCATAGCATTACTTATCATATTATCATTACTAGCCTCGGCGAATTTTACACACCTAAGCTAGATAAATCATTTAGAAATTTTTGTCAAAGTCCCTACTTCTTCTTCTTCATTCTTTTAGTGTTGGAGGGGATCGAACCTTAGTCCTTATCTGCCAGAGGGTTTGAACTCGAGACTTTTTCGAATTTATCAACAATGAGCTTTTGCCGACTCAACCACGCTTACATCACAATTATTATTAATTATTACATGTCAACTGGTTGTGCGCCATTAACTCCGATTTCAGCCTGCTTTTCTTTTTGGATTTGCTTCCATAGCCCTTGTCCAACCACCAAGAACAAACTACAAGGCAGCAGTTGTTTGATTTTGGAGTTGTCTCTCCTAGAAGAGTGGCTGTCCCCAGCTAACACTAACAATCCTCAGCTCATCATCATCTCTGCCCGAGGGTTCGAACTCGAGTCCCTACTAACTACTTACTACTACTAGATCTAGATCTAGTACTACTACTACTACAACTAATTTACTACATCGGACATCGATATTCGATAGATATTTTATTAGATAACCCTCCTAACCCTACTTTTAACTTTTAGTACTTACTAGAAATCTAGATACTACTTAAAAAGCATCAATATAGTCACACAATAATCAATATAGATCTAGCGTGCAGACAAGAAATGAAGTTAGATCTAAATAATAAAAAAGCTTGTAAAAAGACGATATTACATTATTAGGCTACCTAACTAAATCTAGATCTATTCTAGATAGAATTAAACTTTGAGTTTAGAAGAGCTAACTTTACTTATCGCGCATGCAAACGAACTAATTTCCGTTTTTAAGACTGTGAACTTGACGGCCAAAATGACCTACGAACCAGGCAAATATCCAAGGGAATACAATCCAAAAGTCCATGGTCCCTATCACCCAGGACGCTTTTATGGAAAACGTAAGTGTTTTTAAATATCAGCTGCTCAATAAATTATGCTCACATATTCATAACTTTAAGTAGATATAGAGTAATTAATTTTTAAAAAGTTCCTCATCCTGCTGCAGATTTTTATTATTTTTAATTTTATCTGGTCACTAGATCTAGATCTAGATCTCTCTAGATCTAGAAATCTAGTGATTAGCCTTGTAATAATACTTGTAATTACAATAACAATATTTTCAATATCATTCAGTAATAAGTAGTAGCCAGATCGAGAATAGTCTTGATCTGGCTAGAATCAATCATTTAGGTACTAGGATAAATTTTGAAAATTGGTTTAATAGGGAAACAACCACTACAGTTAAAAGGAGCAAAAAATTACAATAACAGAACAGTTTTCCTTTTTGATGTAGCTCAAACGGTTAAATAGTTATGATTTTTTTTCGTATTAAAAAAGGTGATTTTTTTAACATAGGTTTTTTCCCAATTTCTGTGATAGAGTTTTTTTAAGCGTTTACTAAAATTGTCCTAGCTTGTAAACCATATGGTCAAATTGGTTATAACTTTGCAATATCTTTATCTATCATATATGCAAGGATAATAAACAATAAAATTAGAAATTTATGGGCAGAGTTAACCAAAAACAGAAGTAGAACAGGGTACCCCCCCTATTTTTTCATATACAGTGCATTCATAAAATCTCAGTTAAAATTTTAACACTTTGAAAAATTAAGCTCAAACTTGCTGAGAATGATGAGCTATGGATGTGTCAGTTATTACAATCAAAATAATATTCATAACTGAAAAGATTTTTGTTTTAACTGCTACAAAGCTGATAAATTATACAATTTCGCAAAACCGAAGTCTTGTTGATGTGAAATGCAACATGATGGCAAATTTGAGTTATTAAGCACTTAAGTCTCAAAATTTGCCTGGCTCTAGATGACTCTATTCTCAAACAGAAACAATCAAAATATGTATTTAAATCTATCTGTTTGGCAAAAAATAAGGGGTGGAACAGGGTACACCCCCTATTTTTAAATATGAAATTTGTTCATACACTATTTGTTTACGCTCAATCTATTTGAATCTAAAGCTAACAACTAACTAGAGTGAAGCTCTAAAATAAGTGTGTGTGATGGTTCTATCTAAATAGTTGACAAATTGGTAAAGGACGGTAAAAATGTAAAATGCTGATTCATCGACACACCTGACATCATTGAAAAACTGAGCGCATATATTTAAATTTAAAAAAAAAAGGCAAATTATATCTATTAGAAATGTAAGGTGTTTTATTCGTATAAATGTAATAAACTTGTTGGTATACTTATATATATAGTTTAATTTAAAAAGATGTGTTTCTGCTTATTCGTTAATATATTACATTTCAGGAGAAGTTCAACATTGGTTGGTTTTTAAAGGAAATAGTTCATATCACAAATTAATTAGTTTGCCTAAATAAAAGATAAACACATTATTTATTTTAATAGTTTTAATTTCTCGTTTACATAGTGTTCCATCATTAGACCATATAACTGACATTAGGCCATATAACTGCTTATCATATTGTAGAGATGTGCTGGTTTTAGAAGTGTAGGTTCTACCTGGAAAAGTAAACAGTACAAGTACATTATTTGCCTTCCCATCAAAATAAAAAGGTTTTCTGAATACACCAAATATTTAATGTGTATTGTTAATACCAGACCTTCCTTTCTCCCCCCCCCCCCCTTCACTACCGTCAATATCAAAACAACGCTCGCCACTATCGCCGGCGTCAAAACAACGATCGTCGGCGTCAAAACAACGTTCGCCACTATCACCGGCGTCAAAACAACGTTCGCCACTATCAAAACAACGCTCGCCACTATCGCCGGCATCAAAACAACGTTCGCCACTATCAAAACAACGCTCGTCGGCGTCAAAACAACGCTCGCCACTATCGCCGGCATCAAAACAACGCTCGCCACTATCAAAACAACGCTCGTCGGCGTCAAAACAACGTTCGCCACTATCGCCGGCGTCAAAACAACGATCGCCGGCATCAAAACAACGCTCGCCACTATCGCCGGCATCAAAACAACGCTCGCCACTATCAAAACAACGCTCGCCGGCATCAAAACAACGCTAGCCACTATCGCCGGCGTCAAAACTACGTTCGTCGGCGTCAAAACAACGCTAGCCACTATCGCCGGCGTCAAAACAAAGCTCGACATAATCGCCAGCATCAACACAGCGCTCGCCAATATCGCCTGCGTAAAACAGCGTTTCCCACTATCGCCAGAGTCAAAACAACGATCGCTATTGTCAAAACATCGCCCGCCACCAACGCCCGAGTCAAAAATGCCTTCGGTACTATCACCAGTGTCAAAACAGCGTTCGCCATTATCGCCCGAGTCAAAACAGCGTTTGTCACTATTGCCCGAATCAAAACAGCGTTCGCCACTATCGCCGGAATCAAAACAGCGTTCGCCACTATCGCCCGAGTCAAAACAACGATCGCCACAATCGTAATTACAGTAATACAAGCATATCAGCTAGACTAAGTCACACAAGTGTTAGTAGCGAGACCCGACAACTTCCGGTTCACTTTCACTTCCAGTCTGTAAACAGTTAAAGTCCCGAACAGTACACCAAACTGTGAAGCGTTTTGCAGCTAAGAGACACATCCAATCATTACGATTTTTTACAGTAATAGAGAAAAATGGATAATAATGGAGATTATGCAATAAAATTTCAAGTAGAGCCCATAGAGAAGTTTAGGGAATAAGTCAAACTTACCTTATTTTCAATGAAACACTCCATAAAAAATAGTCCATGAAAATATTTTAAAAAAATATATAATACGCTAAGTCCATTTTTCTTCAAAATAATACTCCTCGCAATAAAATTGACTAGGCAAAAACGGAGAATAATAAAAATTACGAAACACTCGCACTCGCGCGTCCGCCAACTCTCGATATTTGGGTAACGGGAGGAAAATCTAGCGGCGCATCGTAAAACGGGAGCCAAATCCTAGTACCTACAATCATTATTTATTAGCGATACTCACTAATTTTAAATTGTTATTTTTCGATTTAAACATTACCAATGAAAACTAGATCTAGATATCAATCTCTAATCAATCAAATACTTAATTTGTTGATAATAAACTCATTTGGAGCTTAATTACTGATTTTTATTAATTGGCCACTCCAAGCATTGCAAGCCAAAGAATCCGTGACAAACCAAATCACCATATGCTTTTCTGAAGAGACGAACTCTGCAGGGTTGACCTTGCAGCTGATTTGATTTTAGCAGAATATGCACAGTACATTTGATTTTATTACCACATTTCTATTCGTATGGACACTGTCTTCGTCAGAATGAAAATCACAAGATGGAATTAGATCTAGCCTTAGTTCTAGAATTTTAAAATATTTGATTTAATTTTTTTTAAATGGAAGGTTGTTTAAAAATGAAAACTAAACCCAAATTAATGAAAAACATGTTTAAGAATATATAGTATAGATCTAATCTTTTTAAAGATATTCAATCCCGTGCATGTTTTATTAACTATTTAACTAGTGTGTTTTAGCATTGCTTAATTTATTAGGGCAATTCATAAAATATAGCTATATCAATGTAAAATGAATCCCTCCTCTCTCACTTGACTTGGGACAGGTGTGTTATTTACAAAATTTTGTCGTTGTTCAGTTTAAAATGTTAAGATTTGTAAGTATTTGATTTATTTTAAAAAAAACTGCAATAGCAATAAAATTGATCAAGTTAGCGAGAAATGCATTCTTACCAGCGTCACGGGCAGTGCGTGTGGCAGACATCTCGCTCGTGTAGTTTTTGTCAACCAGAAAAGTTAACCTATCAAATACAATTAATTAGGCCTAAAAAATACAAAGAGGCCAATCGCATTAAAATTATTCGCCTGTGAGCGAAGATATATGCAAATTACAAACATCGCCAGCCCGCCTGCGTTCTTTTGTCAACCAGCGAGAGAAAACTCACAGCACAGTGTGAGCATGCGCTAAATCAAGTCCAAGTCCTTTGTTATCCCAAGTTATAATTAGTATTGTAGGTCTAGACTCTAGATTAATATAAAGTTCACATTAAATGTATTTAATTAAGATGTGTGTCTATTTGATTTTTCAAATGTTAGCGCATACTAATTTATTACCCGAGAGCGAGAATTAGGCCTATGCCTATGCATTCCAAACATCGACACAGACCAAGTGTGATACACGACTCGCTCGCTCGCGCTGGTTTGTCAGCGAGAGAGGCACACACATGTCCTAGTCCATGCGTACTTGGTTTACTAAGTAATAATTAGTAATGTAAACTTAGACCCAACTGTGGTGATGTAATGTGTATGAAAGGTGAATACGTGGAACGGATCACTGAGTGTGTATATGTATCATGTAGTGAGATGCGAGGCCGGGTGTGTTGACGTGTATGTTGTTGTACGGAGTGAACGAGGGTACAAGGGAAGCGACTGGTCGGGTGACAGTGGCTGTGTTGTGAGCGAGAGAAAGGTGGTGTGTAGGGATGAATGCGGAGGGCAGTTGAAGGTTGAGTGTCAAAGCAAGGAGGTTGATGTTGGGACTGGAGGACAGGAGATAGAGAAATAAAGAATACTGTAATAGCCTCAATCGTGGTGTGCATTCTTTGAGATTCAGACACCCTCACACCAACGCTAAAATTATTTAATTTATCAGGCCTCTAAAATCGTAATAATATTAACATTATTAAGCCTAATAAATGTATCAACGAAGACCAGTGAAAATAATATTATAATTAAATTAGCCTAATTAAAATGTATGAAATCAATAAGAATTAAGACAAATTAAGCTATAACAAATTTGAAAACAAATAATTAGACCTAAATAAGCACACAAAGACCAACGCTCACTACTAGATCTAATTCCAGGGATCAACAAAAAAAAAAAACAGATCATCGTGGTTTAAGGGCTTTTAGTATAATCCAAAAGCCAGGTGAAATATCCATAATTAGGCTTAATTAGTCTAATTACGCTAGCAAAATAAGCTGAAAAAGAGTTTCAAGTGAATAGAAAACACAATTTAATTATATAAGCAGCGAGGATACTACTGTACAGCTTCCGTAACAATAGCGATGACGTCACAATAAAAAACCACGTGCTTTCAGTGACCTTTTTAGGAGGCCGATTTCTTAAAATCGGCACATAATAATTGCATTTTTTTTTCACTAAACGATCAATCTAATAATACCCTACCTTACAGTGCCATTTAGACACCTAATAGTCCTTTATTTAAAGTTTTTAAACAACTCAAACTATACCCATGTTTACGTTTGACCTCCATGGTCGGAAGAAAATTTTTAAAAAAAAATTCTGCCAAAAATAGGTTTGTCATCTTCAGATAGCTTAAAATACGCCAAAAAAACGCCATTTTTCGCGTGTTAATTATTTTTAAACTTAATGTTAAGGTGGTCTCTCGTACATAGCAGAAAAAATTGCCCAATCGTAGGCTAAGGTGAGGTAGCCATGTTCTGCTTAGCAACCAAGGACCCTTTCAAGTTAGTGAGTCTCGCTATTATTTATAATTTAATATTATTTAGATTTACCTAGACTTGCCCGTGTCTGAACTCATCATTGCTGTGTTAGTGTACCAAGTACTTGAGTACACCAGCTGTTTTCCCCCATAGAGAACTTTTTTATTTATTTAAGTAACTTAGGCCTAAGTTTGATGTATTTTTATTTTTGCGTGTTTGGCATGTCATGTCATATGTGATTTATGAACGCTTCATTGTCAAGTCCTTTAGACTTTGTTTGCAGGAAATTGAATAATTTTTAAAAATTGCATCGTACGCAGTTTCTCCTTTTACTTTAACTCTAAGTAAAATGTAGGCCTAATGCATTTTTAAAAAGTGCTATTATTAAAATTAATTGTAATAGGTTCCACACTGATGAATCTGCCATGTTGCGCTATTAATATTTTTTTAAACATAACTATACACATGAAATAAGAATAAAATCATCTTCAATTAAAAAACACTTAAACTAGTTATGCCTATAAGTATAAATAGATGGTAATATAGATCACAGTTTAACTATTCTCATTGGTTATATCTTCTTTCATTAGCAGAAATAATTACTTTACCCTTTAGGGCCTATTGATTGTCAACCAAAACATGGAGAAAGTTCACTTTTGATTGGTTGGCAGCTGACACTGAATTATCCATGCTAAGGATATCAAAATATGATAGTCCTATGACCTACACAAGCTGTTTTTCTTTTTAATCTTTTTTGTGTGTGGGTGTGATCATTTTTTTGCATTGGTGTTTTTTAATATTTAGAAATCTTCTTCTAGATTCTATAGATCAACTAGGACTATAGATGAACTGAACTCAAATAATATATGACAAATCTATTTCTATGTCTAAGGCATCAAACATTCACCTCCAATGGACTTGAAATTTTAAAATGGAATTTTTTTCATAGATTCAAGTAATCATAAAATTCTGAACTAATGTTAAAATTCTACTAGTGTCAGAAACATGTTTAATTAAAACTGATATCTTACTTCCATCTGTGTATGTATCTGAAATATCTTTACCAGATATGCTTCTACACAGAAATAAAAGTATAATACATTGTGCAATAAGAATAAGACTTGACCACACATTGAAAGAATTTCATGTGCATGAAGTAGAAAAGGGTTAATTGTTTGGTTTGTATTGTTATTGTTTGTAATTTGTTTATTTCTTAAAAATACATCCTTCACTTATTACTGGATACATGCTAAAAAAAAATATCCTTTTTAATTTATTTTAGCTGACACTCCATTGGCAGAAGTCAAGCTTGGTGAATTAGGAAGTTGGCTGTCTAGAAGGAACAAGAGCCCAAATGCAATCTGGGGGGCTATACATCGAGGTGTTTAAATATTATAATATTTTGTGTAAAGTTCAGGCCAAACTTAGATAACACAAGAGTATTCTTTCATGTTTTTTTTTTAAGTAAACTGTTAAGTATTAGTAATAAAACAAAGTGCCAAAGTTCTATGAAGTCCAAAAACCAAATAATTTACCTTCAGTTTGTCAAGTGATAATCAAATCATATCACATTGTCCACAGGTTATTGGCAATGGGCAAGTAAATACTACCATGTTAGACTGCCAGGATTTGTTCCTTATGCCCAGGTTATAATGGGCTTATCTGCATACTACTTTTTTTATTTGTATGCTGACAGAAGTAGGTCTTTTTATTATTTTATAATTATTTTTATTATTGTCAACTCTGTAATCCTCAATAGTTCCATCATTGCTGTGTCACTGTGATACAAATCTAAAGATAACTAAAGCTCAGAAAAAATACAACTGGTGCATCATTAGGCATAGCTTACTGTGGTTTAAAATATTAATCTTTTTTTTTTTGCTTTGATCAGCATTTTCAAAATTCTCTTTAGCCTACATTGCTTTATTTTATATCCCACAGAATACCACAGACATGCCAGGTACCATTAATAATGGAAGCAACTGATAGAAGTTGCTTAAAACAACACTGTCCTACAACTAGTGAATCATATGCTGTAAAGACTTAGCCAGCACCTTTTTTTTTGTGATTGTTATAATTGAAGATTAAAAGTCAAATAGGTTTATTTTATCCAAGGTTTGTCTTTATTGATGAAAGGTTGTTGTTAATTTGAACTCCAGAGTTGGGGAGTATTTCTAGAAATAATTCTTTGTAAGAAATTTTCTAGAGAGCTGTTGTGAAAGTTGACGGATTAACATGCATGTTGCAGAACAATGTGTGTGGAAAGGCTAGCTGGGCTGATGAATTTACTGTTTAATTTACTTGAAACATTGTTTTCAAGCACATGCCTACCATTGCCTAATGTAATCAGTAACATTGAAGAAGCTGCACCCATACTCAATGCTAATAAGTTAATGCTCAGTGCACAGAACTTTCCTAAAAATGTTATACAAATATGTACATGATTGTAAAATTGTGGATGTTATTGTTACATACTGCTGCATAACAAATAGTTGCTTGCACATTAAGTAACTACAGTTTTAAATTTTAAAATTCTAGTTTACTATGACAAACTACAGCTTGTCCCATTTTATTAGTGACTAGTCCAGGCTAATTTAAACAAGGCAGCACAAGTCTACATTATTATAAATATTTTAATAAATCTCTGTATTAGTCATGTTAAGGCAAAGATTCAAATATGTTACTTTAAAACATGTATTCGTTATACATACATCCAAATAAACCATTATTTTTAATACTAATATTTCAAGGTTTTATTGAGGAGGCTGCAGTGATCGACCTAAACAGTTATTTTAACAAAACAATAGTCATTAAATTGAAAGAACAATATGCTGATTTAATAAATGAGTAATTAGTGGTATTTTTGTATAACAGGTTTTTAAATTCAAGAAAACTGGGCACTGATAATTTGCATTCTTGCACCCTAAAAATACAACCAAATTTAGATTGTAATCATTATAATACTAACTAAAATAATTCTAAATAATTTTATTAGTACAAAACATTTTGGCACAAATACTGTGGAAAATAAACCATATTTGCTTATAATATATAACTTGGTTGAGAATAAGAAATATAGTACTAAGTGTATTAGATTTAGTTAA
Organism: Physella acuta; assembly: GCF_028476545.2. Classification (NCBI taxonomy): domain Eukaryota; kingdom Metazoa; phylum Mollusca; class Gastropoda; family Physidae; genus Physella; species Physella acuta. The sequence continues at coordinate 40,584 of NW_026732566.1, forward strand.
CATGTTCTTTTTTTTTCTCTATTTTAAATTAATGCCCGAAATTATTTTCTGAAATGCTGACATTTACATTATCTGTAAAGTCTTAATTTATAACAAAAATTAAATATACAGGAGAATTCTATATTAAATTCCTCGAAATTTAGCACAGTGGTAATCCTTTAATTAGATAACAACAAATAGCAATTACTAGTGGTACAATTTTTAATATTCACCACTAAAATTTTGACCACAGAAGAAAATGCTTCACTTGTGTGTTAAAAAATTAATAAAACTGTTTTGTGTGAATTTTCTACATGTTGGACAAAATTTAGGTTTTTAATACTTTCCAAAACTAAACATTTAAAATCACCAAATGAATTTGTTTTTCCTCATTGTTGTACATGGTAAATGTAAAAAAAATATGGCTTAATTATGTCTTGCGGAGATTCAAAGTATTAATTATAGAAAAGCATGATGTGTCAGTGAACTAATGTAACTCAGAGAAATGGAATTTACGTAACAGTTTCTATATAGCCAAGCAAGGACTGTTATATTTAAAAAAAACTTATAATGTCAAGTTGGTAAATCAAAACAAATGCAGCATTAAAGCCAAAAAATTCTTTCGTCTCTGTATTGGCCAAATTTATCGTGTTAATTCTTAAAAGTTACAAGTTCTGAATTTTTATTTTTGCTTTAGTTATTTTTATTTTTTCTTTCTCATCAGCCACTCAGAAGATAAAAATTACAAAAAAAAATCATGTTTTTAGTTCATCATCATGTCCTCAATAGTGAGCTGGTCCCTCTCAACAAACTGCCAATGCCATTAAAACGTACTGCTAGTTTCCACTGTACATGAGTGTATATGCATATAAATAGATTATTTTTAAATACCATAACAAAATAACATTACAACCCTCTCATTATGTATGAGTAGAAAAAAAACCAACCTCAAGATATTTAATTTCTGGGGTGACACAAAAATAATGTGCCATGCAATTGCAAATGAAAGCAGGAATTTTTAAAATGGAATACTTGCAGTAAAGTACATTATGAAACAAAATGAACAGTGGATTCATATAACAAATATCAGTTACCTGTGCTCAAAGATCTAAACTATGTTTCAAGGCTCAATACTCATCTTGTTAGACTACATTTTAATATTTATAGGTAGTTTATACTCCATTGATATAAAATAAACATTGAAGTTATCACAAACTTGAAAACAGCCAGGTCAACGACAGGCACTTTAGAAATGTACAGAAACATTGCATTGAGCAAGTGAAGAGTTATGTCATGTAAAAAATGTAAGCACCAATTAATCAAAATAGTGATATTCAAAAGATTTTAAACCTTGCTGATACTGTTTCCTACTTTTACATTGCTGTCTGCTGACTCAACATTAATCAGATCATTTTTTATAGCTTGCCTAATATCAGCCTCATTGTTTTGAAGTACCATGTTAGGAGTTGGTGGTGCATTTACAGCATTTCTCTTCAGCCTAAGTGAATCATCTTCAGGTATGTCTGCCTGTTTAGCAATGTCCTGTTGCTGAACTTCTGGCGCTGGCTGGTTTAATTTTCCATCCATATCCGGAGCACTGGTCCTTACTTCATTAGCAGGATGAAGATCTGTATCTTTAATCACTTGGGGCCCAGTATGGCTGATGTCAGGTATCTGTTGAGCTTCTAGCATGTTTTGCTTTGGCACACCTGGTTCTATTTTTTGTGCCACTGAGACATGATTCTGTTGTTGATTTTCTAAAGGCTGTTGAACAGGCAACTGTTGATTATTACTTTGGTTGTCTTGTAATAACCTTGGCTGAATTATTTCTTGAGGTTGGTCTACATTTAAAACTGGTTTCTGATTAAGTTGGGGCTGATGGTCCTGTATTGGTGGCTGATTATTTTGTTGACCAGCATTTTGATGACCTTGTGAATTTAGCTGTAATGGTAAAAAGTTTGTTTAGAAAATGGTAGTCTAACCTCAGTTTTAGTGTGGTGAAATCACAATACTGAATATAAATAAATGAGGAAAAATAACAAATAATTCATATTCAAAAGTTAAAAAAACCATGATCCCATTCTTTTTATATTTGTATATAATACAAGTGCTAAAAAAATTGAAGACTTGAAATATATCAAAAGTGTAAAGAAGACTTCACAACTGTGTTGATTAAATTTTAATAGATCAATACTTTTTTGACCTACCATATCTTGTACATGATGTTCTTTAAACTGCTTAAGGAGCTCTTTCTGCTCCTCAATAAGTTTCTCCTGTTCCTGCCTTTGTAGCTCCAACTTGGCCAGTAAATCTTCTTGTTTTCTCTCTTTCTCAAGCTCCTAAAAATATAATAGATTTTCAATTGCATCCTATTCCAAACAAAACAGGATAAATTGGGGAATAATGTCTATGTGAAAAAGAGTTAAAGCATGAAAAAATAATATCCAGAATCACATTATTAATTTTTTACCTGTCTTGCTAAAACATATATTAAATTAAAAAAAGAAAACGGTGAGAAAATTAATTAACTTTTTAAAAACAGGATGAAGATATGTCTAAAATATATTATTACCTTGGCTTTGCTATCACTGCCCTTGTCTTCTAAATTTTGTATCTTTTCTTCAAGGGGTGCTTTTATTTCATTCTCTAAAATATTTTTATCAACTTCAGCTGCTTTCTTTACATCTTTATTCTGCAACAATAAACAATAATAATAAAAAGTAAAAATATTTTGTGATAGAGAGTAAGGAAATATGCATAATTACTAAAAAATAATGTGTTTACATCAAACCGTCTATGATTTGGGGAAGCACACAAGTTGATAACATCAAATAAGTGATGTTTCATAGTATTTAACATACAAAAAAAAAACTCAGCAGGTTTGGTACAATAGGCTAAGTTAGGAAATTTGTAAGTGGATATGCAACCAAGCAACTGCACAAAACTAAAACATATTTTTTAGATTTAACTCTGGTTTAATTTCATTTTTAATTTTAAAGAGAGGAAAACAGTGACTTGTTACCACAGGTTCCTTATCAGGTGGATCTGGATTTGGTGGCTCTTGTCGTTTATCGATATGAGCAGGTTCAATGATTTTTGTTGTCATGACAACTAGGGAAAAAATCAAGTATTTAAAAATAGGAAAGATAAAAATTGTAATAAAATTCGTATAAATTTAGAATTCCCATTTGATAAACTTACCTTCAGAATCCACCGGCTTTATTTCCACATCCGCTGGCTTTACTTCCAAGTCAACTGGTTTTACAGCCACGTCAACTGGTTTTACAGGCAAGTCAAGTGGCTTCACTTCCATCACATCTGGAGGCTTGAGTGGCTCCACCACATGACCCCCAGCTTTATGTGAACTTAAGGTAGCAACAGTGCTCACAAGCAATATTGTCACTCCAAACACCAAGACCAACTAAATAATTATTAGAAAATTAAATAATTGGTATATATTACCTCAAAGCGAATTGCAATCTATTTTATCTTAATTAATTATCTTGATTAATTAATTTTATGCCTAATTAAAAACTGAAGCCATGTCATGTTTTAATGGTTACTTTAATTCACATAAAAACAATAACTGTGTTTTATGCTGAAACAATAGTACAACAGAGTACCTGAGCTTTACTTCTTTCTTCTGGTTTGCTGCCCAAAACTTTGAGAAAAAACATGGCTGGGAAGATATAGCAGATCAGAGTTCCCATAACAGCTCCATTTATTCCAAGTATGAATTCAACTGTAAAGTATTTAGAGTGAGATAAAAATAATTTTACTTTAACTTTTTTAAAAAGCTGGGTGGTAAAGCCACAACAGCAACATTACGACACAATATACAAGTTAATATTAAAGACATCAGAGTCATGAAACTAAGTGACAATTATGTCAATGGAATTTGTGTTGCTACTCATTCATGTTGTATAAAGTAATCTATTGTGTAGGGTACTAAAGAGGTCAATCATTCATTTAATTAGGTTTAGCTTTACATTAAAATGTATTCTACAGCAATAAATACAGTATGTTTTTAGTTGTTGTTTTGTGTGTAAATTTCAAATGAAGTCAGTAAGTTCTTTTTAGTCATAAATACTATTACAATCTATTGGACTATAACAGATGAAATTCTCAAAATATCTTTAAAAAAAACAGAAGTACTTGGTACATCTTTTAATTTTTAAATTATTTCAAATTACAATATAGTAAGTAGAAAAGTAGAAAAATATGGTGTCTTTTTACCATTGGGTATTAATATAGCCACTGCCATAGACACAACCACAAGACAAACTGTTATGATTTTAAATAGATTCTCTGGCATCATGGATGTGGAACTCATAACATCATCATGGTGTTTGGATTTCTGTTCATTGATAAAAGCCATTTTAATGAGAAAACACAAGCTAAATAACAATCAAAACCAGTCCCTACTGCCTGCTATATCATTTAAACTCTCATACATTTTCAAAGGCCTTTGGTAAATAGAATTGTTTAGAATATGTACATAATTATAATTTAGAGGGATAAAACAATAGAATAATAGAATATTCCGGGGGGGGGGGGGGGGGGAAATGTTGATAAAGGACCTTATTTTTCTAGACGATGGTTGTTAATATTAATTAGATTTCATAATAAAGATATATGAACAAAAACAGAACAGTGTGTGTTTTTAAAATATCAGATGTTAGCTTGAAGTTGAAAGACTTCCAAGTTTTAAAAAACCTTAAGCTTAAAATTAATTTTTAAAAATTACTCATACTGTTGCTTAAAGTGGGTTTTTTTATTTTAAAAATGTAAATAGATTTAAGTTAAATAGATTTTAAGTTAAAGCATTAATAGCAAAGTTTAAGATCAATTTTGCAAAAAAAAAAAAAAAAAAGAATCATTGAAGTAAGCTAGCACTTGATGAACATAAAACCGAGTACAATGACTATTTGATGTGAAATTTAGCATATATCGCTTCCCTAGAACCAGACAGTTCCAGCTTCATTTTTCATTCTTTTTTAGATTTATACACCAATATGTTTTCTAAATCCACTAAGGTAACAAGGTTAAAATAGTGGCCATATATCTCGCTATTATTATACATTTCACATTTTAAAATGTTATGGAAAACAAAAAAGGAGTTAGATCAGTCAGGTTCTAGGGAAGCCATGTATAAGCATCATCTAATTGAAGCTCTACTAAATTTTCTTTTACCCATTAGTATGGCAGGTTTCTGATAATACTTTATTAAGACAGAGCAAGTCTTGAAAGCAAGAATGTATAATTTGAATTAGTAGAGTAAAAAAAAGCCATGTAATAAATGTGTAGAATTAGTAAACATACAACAGTTCATGTTAAAAATCATTTTGAAATAAATTGTTTTTAAAAATGAAGGGGTATTTTCAACTTAATCCAGTCGATGATAATAGGTCTGTCTATTAAAGTGTAATATTCTACAAGTGAAAATCAAACTAAATCAACAGACTATTAAATAGTTGAACACTACTTCTGTATAACTCAAAAGTCACAGTCATATTTAAGATTTAGAGCTGTATTTCAATTTGCACTTTCAATTTTTATAATGATCACAATTTAGATTTAATGATAGGTGCTGCAGAAAACATAAATGACTCTTAAAACAGTAAAATACAATGTAATACGAATTCCTCTTAATTATATGTATTTATTTTACAGTTTTTTTTAAGTATTGCATAGTACACCAACTGAATACAATTTAAACATTTAATTTAAGAAACTTCCAAAAGGAAAATAGGTTGCATATTTTTAAAGTAAAATAAAAAGTGTTTTTAACATAAAAAAAAATCAAGCACACATCAACTAAAACAAAAATTTTACATCATGGCTGAACTGATCACAACTTTCATTTTGATTTGTCTAGTTAAAGAAGTTGGAAAAAAAGCAATTAGTTAAAATCTCCACAAAATTACCATTTTTAAATTCCATTTAAAAAAAATAAAAGTTCAAAAGTAATTATAACCAATAAAAAATTCAAATACTTAAAATTTTGTTTAGAAACTCATGAAAGAAGCATATAATTTTTTTTTCAAATAATAAGCGCTGGACACTGAAATGAGCAAGATATTTCTTGAGCAACAAATACTTTTACTAAAGGAAAAATGTCTATTTTATTTTGGGTGGATTTAAAAGCTTATTATTAAAAAAGATTTTATATTTTAAAAATGTTTCTACTTTTTAGTTTAGGAATTTTAAAAGTTAAAATAATAAGTTGATTTTTAAGCTGGTGAATACTATCAGTACTTAAGTATTTGAATTCCATTCGTTCTTAATGAAGTCAACACCACATGACTAAAAATATTTGTTTCAGAATGCAATCTTAACTAACTGCGGTCAGTTATCAGGTGTGAAAACATCTGTGAACAACAGCTCAATAGGATCACCTAATTTAATATCTAATTGGATAAAAATTAAATATTCTTGAATTGTCATCGGAAAGGAATTTATCTGGAAATATGCATTAGAAGTGAATACAAATTGAGTTAAAGGATTTTCCAAAAACCTAAATAAAAGCTCATGAAAATGTTTTTTCTTGTAGTGTTATTTTTTATTTATTTTTTGTTGTTATGATATTTATTGCAATTTTATTTGTTTATGCTAGTATTCATATACTCCTCTAAGTAGTTTCCTTTTTATCTCATATATAAGCAAAAACATTCAAAGCAATTAATCCTGATTGATTTTTCTGCAAATACTAGATGGACACTAGTTAGTACCCTTTAAATTGGCTCTACTAATCTCTAGCTAACACCAGTATATAATCTATGTACATATTCAAATCTTTAACTTAACATTCCAAATAAAGAATTTGGGGCTGCTATTAAGATGGCCTTCATATCCAGCCTGCAAAAGGACTTGCATGTTCACATTATTGTTATTATTATAATATCATCAGTCAGAATAAAATACAACATACTGTGAAATTGACATAAGAGTGATTAGCATGTAATTGCAATCACATCATAAACATGATAAACATGATACAGTGTGTTTTCTATCACATTTGCTTAGCTAAATGAAGTGCAAGAGGTGCAATTCAGAGATGTAAAAGTAAATTTAGGAAAAAAAAAATACAGGATAGGTATCATCAAATTAAATGATGCAGATTTGTAGTAGGGTTTTTTGTAAGAAATGTACTGAAGTTTATTTTGCTTTGTAAGGTCATTTACTTAAGAAAAAAACAGCATAGTTTTAATACACTGATCAAAGCAATGATTTAAATGTAACTGTTCAATAATTTAAAGATTTTATCAGCACTAAAACAAATGTAGTTTAACAGCACTTTTACATTTATATTTAGCTTAAGCTAAGGTCAGTGCTGCTGAATAAAATAAGACAGATAGGTGACAGGTTTTTTTAGTAATAGATTCAACATCCAAATCTATAAGAACTGTTTTCATTTCAGTATAAAAGCTGTCTAAAATACACTCTTAGGCTGCTGTTCTAAAATGATATGAAAGCTCAAACCCTTGTGTTACTCACCCCAGTTGTTTCAGTATCCTACAAATGTTAAGGTGTAAAATATTAAGTACAGAACTTTGAGAGTTTCTATGTTTCTAGCGGTAGAGAGCTAGACTGCTAACCTGTAAGTCTTGAGTTCGAATTTGGGTTCAAGTCAGTAGACCGTCCCTGAGTCCACCCAGCTCTAATGGGTACCTAACTCTCACGTTAGGGAAAGTAAAGGCGGCTGGGCGTAGTCATATGCCGAGGTCACAGAAACAGGTGAACTCTACTTCACTTGCCCCATATACAGTCAGGTTTGGAAAGAGAACTTTACTACTACTATGTGACTTGCTAGGTATAAATTCTTTATATTTGAGTGTTTTCATATTTCTATGAGAAAGTGTCCACAAAAATCATGCGTGAATATATATGTGACTTAAGTAATTTAAATTTAATTTAGAAACAAGAAAAAAATAAGACCAGCCACCATAAGACAAATCACAGTTTAAATATTACATTCATCCTAAAAACTGCAAAACTGGAAGTATCATTAAGAAGTAGAATTTTAGTTACGCAAAAGAAAAGAATCCGAAATTTTTATTTCATTAATAAAGGTAATTTTAAAAAAAAAATTCAAATAGTAACATTTTTTATCTAAAATAACTACTTTACACTTTATAAAGCTTTATTAGAGACTAATTCTAGTACAAACTATTTTTAACTATTTAATATTACTTGATTTAAAAAAGGAATTTGTACTTAATATTTCTGTTTTATTATTTTTACTATTCACACTAATGCAGCACCTATCATAGATCTATATGAATTAAATTACTAGAGGTAAAAGAAAAGCCAAAGTGAGGGTCATTAAAATAATAGTATTTACCTTAGCAAATAATAAGGTGTAAATACTGGCACGGCATGGAAAGATGATGACAGGGAACGTTATAACAGTTGAACCCACAAATGCAAGCTTGGTAATGTCTGTGAAGAATGTTCTTGGGAAAATATTTATAATATCTCCAGGAATATCTTGAGAGTAAAATGTGATATAACCTAGAAATCCAACCTAGAGATGAAAAAGAAAAAAATTATAATATTTCAATGATTCTGATTGAACTTTTAATATTATCTAAAAACCACGGGCAAATAAACTAACACATTTTATTAGAGGAACTTACCAAAAGATATACAACAGCACATAAATTTACAGCACTAGTTGTTACTGAGGTTATGGTCTTTAGGGACGGCTCAGGCAGTGCATCATACAAAATAAATAGTTGACTGAAAACATACACATTTGATATTTATAAATCAATCCTTTAGTTGATATAATTTTTTAATCATCCAGATAATATTTAAATTGAAAACCATCATCAGATTAGAATATAACATGTATGAGGTTGACAGCAAAAAAATTATGCGGATGCATAAAAATTAAGTAATCCTTCAGTAAGAATCTATTGAAGAATGTTAGTAAACTGGTAACTATATCCTGTATTCCTGATAGTTATAAAAAAGAAACAATTAAACATACACAAGAAAAGCAGCAAACTTACGTTTGACAACCAAATGAGAAGGAAAAAATAGGAAGGCATCTAAATAAACCTTGTGTCCGCCAAAAATATACATGTGAGATCCAATCCCCTTTCCATAAACTGGGCATTGATAAACACAACACCTGAAATTTATTTTTTTATTTTATTTTTATCTGAGTATATTTTATACAAGTTAAAAGTCCATTTCAAGAAATATTATGTATTAAATTTATGGTGGCAGCAGTAGCCATAGGTTTATAATAAACCCTGGTCATATAGAAGTTTCTATAAAAGATTCTACTGCTTGAGGTGCTGTGTAACAACTTCTAGGTATTTAACAAATGGGTGACTGTTAAATTCAAAATACTTTGGTAATTAAAAGGAATCTAGCGTAACAGTCTACCTCATTCATTTTTACATACATATGTATATGTCTACAAACTTGCATTGGTTACACCGTTACAAACACATTTCCAGTGAGTTTAATCAACTTTTTTAAAAAAACACATCTAATCACCGTTACAAACACATTTCCAGTGAGTTTAATCAACTTTTTTAAAAAAAACACATCTAATTAATTTGGTCTAGAGATGACAATCAGGACAATAATATACACTGAAATAATTTAAAAAGTTAAAGATACTTACATAAACAACATAAACAGAATAGCATAGAATGCATACAGTGCTGGCTCTACTCACAGCCCTTAAATCTTTCAGTAGACCCATGGGTAGGCCAATAGTTAGGCAAAGTAAAATTATTAAGCCTGTTCGCAAACCTGAAACATTCTGCAAGAATTTCAAAAAGATAGAGAACATTTAGTAACAAAAAATGAACAGACAATTTAATTTTTGTAGAACTGTTTTAACAAAAAAAATTGTTTGCCAGAAACTGCAAAACTGGAAGTATCATAAAGAATTAGAATTTTAGTAATGCAAAAGAAAAGGATCTGAGATTTTTAGTTCATTAATAAAGGTAATTTTAAAAATTTCAGTCTATATAATCTTAAACTTCAGTCAAAGATCTAAGCTTACTACCAGTCACACATTAAGTTTAAATCTTTATATTCACTTTAAAAACAACAATTACAAAAATATGTACATGAGTTAATTTAATTTTTATAGTAGCTATTTCATCATCATATCCCATTCCTGCCCAAGACACATAGGGAAGATGAGTTCATCTGCTTCAGAGACCTTGGCTTATGAAGGGATAGTGTGGTCAGCACTATGCATAGCCACCTGTTTCCCTAATGTTTCAGAGCTGGATGGACTCAGGGACGTTCCGCTGATTTGAACTCGGATACAAACTCAAGACTCTCGAGTTAGCAGTCTAGCTCTCTACCGCCAGGCCGCGTCATCCCATAATAGCTACTTCACTGGGTTTATTAACATTTCTGTCATAAAAACTTTTAATTTTTATCTATTAACAAAGTTAACAAGTTGTTTAATAAACTTCAGCATGCAAACCTGCAATCCAAAAAATGTAGCTACAATGCTTGGTCCAAGGTCTCCTATTACAACCATTTGTGCAATCAATGTTCCAAATTGCATCCCAATCATGCTGAAACAAATTTATGATTAAAGTAGATTTGAGTTTTACTAGTTGTCATCAAAATTAAACATCAGACCTATTAGATTATAGTTCTTTGTTTAACTGGTTTTATTAACTGGTATTCAGATTATATCAATAGTAAACATGAACCTATAATATCACTTACCCAACTTCTGTAATAAACTTTCCAGGGGCACCATGGGTATGATAAGCTAAAAGAAAAGAAAATAAACTCTTTTACAAATGTCTATAAAAATGTATTTTTTTTAAAAAGATAGTTTAGTGACGACCACTGAAGTTTAAGTACTTTGGAATGGTAAAGTCCCTTTTTCAGCTCAACAAAACAGTCTCTTGTTTTTTAATTAACCAAAGCAAACATCAGAAATACCTAAAAACTCATATGATCTTCGTCTTGAAGAGACACCTGCTTTTAAAAGCATCCTGCATGAGACTAAAGTCAGCCAAGTACAAAAAAGTAGCACAAGCATGCCAAGTAAGATGCCACACTGAAAAAAGAAAGTTCATGTAAGCAAAGTACTGAGGTTTCTTTCTAAACTTATTGTAATTAAACAACAATGTGTTTTAATATCTTTTACTCCTGATTTTAAAGGTGGTAGAAAAACTGCTTTAAATGCCACAAATTTCTGCTCTTGAAATGATTCAATATAATTTAAAATTGCATATTCCATGTTAAAGATTTCTTACACATCTTTCTTTTCTTTTCATTTTATATTCTGCTAAAAATGATCTGAAACACTGATTCTGCTCAAAAGTCTGAAGAGATTGAATTATAAATGCATCAACCTTCATTTTTAATTATGGAAAAAAATATTTTAATTGTTATGTTTCTAATCTACGAAGTTTTTTTTTATTTGCTCAAATAGATCCATGCTCTATAGTCTAATATATATAGTTACTTGTTGGAAACAAAATGGCATTGCCAGGACAGCCACTCCAATGATGCTGTTTCCTAGATTCATGATGTACGGCCAATTATTATGCCCACCCATGTTTGGGTAGGGTAACTCAAGGGTCACCTCAGACTCAATTGTAGCTGTGATTTCACTTCATACCAACAGGCCTTAAATTATCTGCAATAAAAACAAATGAGATCTTAATCTTTGTTTCACATGAGCTGCACATGTGGCATTATGATTAAACTGTTTGTAGTATTTACATTGACACATAGACTATCCCAAAAATATTTTAATGCAAAATATTTTTTATAATTTTTTATCAAAATGCTACTCACCTACTCACAGAATAAATAAAATCACCTACGAATCAGAATAAATAAAATAATTAAATAGGGCTTGTAAAAACTGAATTGTCTTTATTTCTTTATTTTTATTCCTTTTTCAATCAAATAAAAAATCATCTCAACAAATCAATTTAATTTTAGTATTTTAGTAGATGTAGGCAAGTTTTTTATTAATTTTTATTAATTTATATTTTTATTTTATTTTCGTAACAGTCGTCACAGTTGATCGGATAATAACTTTAAATTTGGCGCCCCCCCCCCCCCCCCCAAATATTTTTTATATTTATAATTCAAAATAGCAGCTAAAATGAGCTGCTTTTGGGCCCCTAGGGTCGGTGCCCGGGAACTTAAGTGTACCCCCCCCCCCCCCCCGCTTCTGATTAGCTGATGCTTTTAATGTCATCAGTTGCAACCATTGACCAAGCTTTTATAGTTGTTATATTGTTAATGTTAACTTAACAGCCATCTTTTTAAAGTTATTGTTTTTGGTAAATTAAAGTTAGAATTTTAGGGGAACCACTCTAATTTACAGATTGCAGGAAATCTAGCTCTTAACAACTGCCGGTTAATTTCTGACCAAGATCTATAGGGACAACTTGAAATATCATCTGCCGAAATAATACCAAAGAAAGAAATACTAATATTTAGTTATTACTTAGCCTAATCCGAAATTTTGTGATGGTGTGTAATGAGGGGGAGGGGAGGGAGGGGGGGGGGGGTCAGATGGTGTGACATTACACTTTTGCATTTTAAAACAGCAATGTTAGAAAATGAGTTTTAGCAGTTATTTCGCGTTTTAGAAAACGGTTTTAATAAATTGTAATAGGGATTGATCAAATACTCTTTGTTGACAGAGTTCTGACAAGATTTTGGAAAAATATCGCTGTTTTAAGAAAAATTCTACAGCAATTTTGAGGGGGTTGTAGGCTGAAGTGTGACGTTATTTTAGAGGGGGTGTCTGGCTTTTTGTGACGATGTGCGATGGAGGGGAGGGGGGTAAAAATTGTCAAAAAAAGTGTGTTAGCTTAATAATAATAATAAATAATAGCCTAAATATTAGTAGATTCAGTAATCTATCGTTATAGTAATGTGAAAAAAAGATGACTCATTAAATTTTAGTAGAAGTATTTCACATTTTTAGTCTGATTTATGTTTTGAAAATTACAAGAAATGTTTCAAAGGGTTGATTCTAAATATCATCCGATAATAAATACTAGCGATGTATTCATCAGACGCAACCAAGCTCATTTACTTAAGCAGCCATCTTAAGTTTTTTTAATAAAATTATAGTTAGAGATTCAGGGGAAACCACTCTAACTTACAGATGGTCGTATATTAAGTATAGCAAATACTGCTGTTTAAAGTTAGTTTCTGACTAATATTGATAAATTTAGCCATTGATTTTGGTTTATTATTCAGTTATCTCACAACCACAATGAAATTCAATGAATTGAAATTTTAAATTGAATGAGGCAACTTTTTCGCACATTACTCACACTTTTAGTACTAGATCTACGTAGATTATTACTAGACTAGATCTAGAATCTCAGTCAACACCATGCGGTTACAGTTGTAATCTTTAAGTAGTTATTACTTTATTACCTATTAATTATTACAATTAAAATTGTTAAACTAAATAAGCCGAAAGAGTTTATTATTATTTCATTGTTTGTTTTGTTGGCATTCATTGACACAAATATGGTGATACTAATCAACGAAAACTTGTGTGAAGATTGATCTTGTTGACATCTAAAAAATAACTGACAACTCAAAATCTACCTTATAAAATATAAATAAAACAAAAGTATTATGCGTCAAACAATATAACTGTAGAATCTAGATCTATATCATATGCTATACAACAGGAAACTGTAAAAAAAATATGCCTGCCGGCCTACTTTAGATCGGTAGAGAATCAACAGAGTAAGTTTCCATCCTCTTGAGATTTTGCGTAGTTTTGAAACCAGTTAGTGTGACCACTCAAAAAACAACAAGAGTCACATGACTGTTTCAAGATGACGGCCGATCTAACATTCGGTATTTTTTTAAATTTAAGATTCCATTATATTATACTAGATCTGCGTTAATGTGGATTCTGTAAACAATCTTTTAACTTTTTTGTGTTGTTGGTATTTTAAATCTAATTTTTAATCTAAATTTTTCAGGCTCTATTCCACCGTTCTATCGGGAGGTGTATGAAATTGTTTGTCCTAACCAAGAGCAGGTTGACCGTGATCTTTTTGTGCAGCTTTTAGTAAAATCAAGCTTACCAAAACAAACTATACTGCAAGTTGGTATTACATTTTCTATTATCATATTTGGGTTATAAGCTGTACGCAAGCCGTAGACGAAAAGACAAAATTGAATTAAACAAATAGGCCTATTTGTCATAAAGAAAGAAAACATGCATTTGATTTTATCAAAAATTTTAAGTGGGTGTGTCACTCAATCTGCTTGGTTACTGATTCAGTAGATGCTACTACTAGCAGTAGTAGTAGATTGGCTTATAGCTTGTTTAATAACTATAGGTCTAAATATTATTTATAATTATTCATTAGGCCTAATATTATTATTAAATATTAGGGGTCTATTGGTTAGGCTATATTTAATAGTAATAATAGGCCTATTAGCCTATTTGTATTACTTAATTAATAATTAACTTACCTTAATGACTTAACTGTGTAATTGTTAGTATTTTTTAAATAATAATTTATTAGGCCTATAAAAATTGACATACAACCTACACCTACAGACTTAATAATAAAAATATAATTTATAATTTCTCCCCCAGATTTGGGACCTTGTGGGCTCTCAGCAAGGGTTAATGACCAGAAATGGACTTTACAAAGCTTTAGCCCTGACAGCCTTGGCACAGCAAGGAAAGTCAGTCAATGATAAGTTGCTAGAGACGTTTTCTGGGCAAGGTATTTGTAATATAATTTGCAGTTACTATAATAGGACCTATTATAGGTAAAAATTTATTAGTAAAATAATGTTTTTTATTTATTCACATGTCTTGTCTTTCATTGCATATAGAATTGCCAAAACCATCTCTGGGAGACCTGTCTGATTTAAAGGCTTCAAGTTTAAGACTGCGAAGAGAAAGGACACCTAATGTTCTGTGCTTTGATTATAAGGATCTATGTGAAATAGATTCAATCAAATTAGAACTGGTTCCTGAAAAGAAAGGCATTATCCTTAAACATGTAGAATATGAGGTTACTAGTAAGGTAAAAAAAATTGTTAGTACTAGTAGCTTTAGATTATTTTATATATTTTAAAAACTAACAAACTTCTGATTTGATTCTTTATATAATAGTAAGTGTGACTTTTAAACGGATTTAATAATCTAGATTAGCAATATTTTTTCAAGTTGGAGATTTTTAAAAATAGCCTCTTCTAATTGTTTTCTGATATGTTTGTTTAGAAATTACTTCTTTTTAACCTACACATTTTACTTTATGGTTTTCTTTGGCTGTTTACGTAGAGGCACAAGGCAACAGTACTGCGGAGGTATAATGACTTTGTTGCACTCCATGAACTTTTGACAACACGCTTTCCATATAGAATAATTCCAAGGTTACCACCTAAAAAAGTTGGAGGTTTGGCTTTCTTTTTTAATGCATTATTGTATCCTATTTAAACTGTTGCATAATTTGTTTTGGGTTAAACCTTTTTAGCTATTCATTCAATTAATCAATTAATCCAAATCTTTTAAGTGTTATAAAGGCTTATGAACAGCTAATAAAAGTGTTATTAAAAATTTCAGCATCAAGAGAATTTATTGAACAGCGAAAGAAATGCTTGAGGAGGTATTTAAACATTGTTGCCAGGCATCCACAGATGTATGATGACAAACTGGTCAAGTTCTTTTTAACATTTACTGGAAACGTATGTAAATCTTCAACTTCAACTGATTCTATTTTACCAGTAACAATGTATTTAGTTAGTAAAGTAATAAGTCAAGTAATCATAATAATTATAATGTAAAACATGTTATTTATTACCACAGGATGTGCAACATAAAATAAAAGAACAGTTTAAGGGAATTCCAGATGAGTTTATGACCAGTGATATGGCCAGTAAAGCCAAGGTAAATACAATCTATGGGAGTTGTTTTAAATAATATCAAATTGCTGCACAATTTGACTTCACTAGAAATAGATGTATAGCTAAAACATGAAAATAATGTCATTAAAAGTCAACATCTGTCGGCATGCAAAAGAAAAGGCATTTTTAAATATTATTGTTAAGGCAAGATACTTTTATAATGTTTTGAACTAAGTTAGTCTCATCTTGAAACCAAAAATGGTGTATAGCTAAGACCAACAACATATTGATGTAGTGTTATTCTAAACAACATTTTGGTGGTCTTTGATTACCTACACTAGAAACCCATCATCATTCTCAAGACAAAGTGGTTCATTTATGAGTTTTGTTTTGCATTAATAGTTTTATTAGATAAATCTTTAAAAAAACTTTCTGGTGCTTTAAAAAGTATTTGAAATATTTTGGTTTTTTTAGGATCTAGTGCCTTTAGATACCCAACAACAGCTTGGAACTAGTAAAGAACACATTCGAGTGGTATATGAGAGCATTTGTAAGTTAAAGGAAATAGCTGAAGGTATGGTCATCAGATCAACCACCTTTGCTACTGATATGCTACAGTTTGGCAGACAACTGAGGTAACATTCCATTTATGTATTACTTTCACATTTTTACATATTGATTGCACATTTTACAATTTTTTTTTTTTAAATGTATACTAAACAAAGCTTCTTTTTAAAATTATTTTTAGCATCTTAAGCATGGATAGTACACCTATTACCACCTGGGCAACAGGGACTAGTCACACCTGGGAGAGACTCCAGAAAGGCTTTAGGCTTTTGTCAGTGGAGTTTGCATCTTTGGCTGATAAATCTACACAGGCAGTAAGTTAAGATAGTTATAATAATAAATATTTTTTGACAAATTACCTCTTTATTTTTTTTTAAAATAGCATTACTTATTCGTAAGATGGTTTTAGCTTATGTCTAGGGTAGAATCAATCAATTTACACTTTTATTGAGATTAAAATAATGGAAAAGATTTGCTAAAAACAAAGAATGTTGCTGAAGGTGACATGTTATTTTTAGTACACTGTTTTACATAGATCATTCTAGCCTGCATAGGTTTATTTATTAATAATGTTATTTACCAAGAGAAGTATGGGGTTTGACTGACTTTAGACTGGACATTCTTCATTGGAAAAGCTGTTCCATATTTTGAAAGAATGACTATTGTCTATAATATCTGCCCTGCAATTTCCCAAAATAAAATGCATGGATTATAATGAATGGCATGGAAATCTGGCATTTTGTCACCTGGTGTTTTCCAAACAAGTATTTAAAGGGTTACTGATTTTTAACAGGCCCATGGCTAATAGTGTTTTAGACCAGTGGAAATGCAATTTGTTTGCCCATTCCACTTACTTAGACACAATATACTAGGCAAAATAATATGGCAGAGGCAGAAATCTATAACTCAAAATTTTAGGAATACAACCACAAGTTAGTATGCTGGGTAGATAACTTATAAGGCACATTCTTGGGCACCGGCACAATACACTAGGCAAAGTGGTAAAGAAATACACCAACCATTTAGTTTAAAAATAGCTTACAGTTGCACACTATTTTTACAGGCTGTTGACGAGGAGGATGGGCTTGTAGAAAAACTGGCATTTTTTCAGGACCTTATTACAGCTTATAGAGTAGGTTGCATTTGTTATTTGATTATTGTTTGATATATTTTTATAAGTAAGAAATGTATTGCCTACTCATGTCCTATTTTTAATTATTAAGTTGCAAAGCTTTTTGATTGTGAATCAGTTTCTGTTAAATTAATTATTTTAAAATGAATTTTATTCTAAGCTAATTTGTATTTCATGTTTTGTTTTAAAAAAACTTTGTTTCAGGACTTATGTGAGAGGCATGAAAAGGGTGTTCTGCATGAACATCAAAGAGCCATACAAAAAATGGGACAGTACAAAAAGAAGAAGTTGTCATCACAAAATTCAGAAGTATAATCTTTTTTCTGAACCTTTGTTGTGTTCTTTTAATTTTTCATATACAATCTAGGTTTTTATATTTATCCTAAACTTACTAAATTTTAAAAACATTTAACACCCAATTTATTATTTGTTCATCTGAAAATTGTGTAAATGTTTACGAGTATTCTGCTTTTTAAAAATATAATATACTTCTTCTAGTTTATATTTCAAATAATTTATTTTTCATTAAAGACAGGTGCGATTGATCAGTTGGAACAAAAAATATTAGAGGTAAGAATCTTATTTTATTTCAGACTGTGAATAAATTGGAATGTAAGCCGCTTGCCATAGAAAATTACCTTTAAACTTCCTTTTTTCTTTTGTTCACATCAGCAAGAGGGTCAAATTGCAAACATGGAGAATCGGAATTATTACTCCTTGCACTGCCTGCAGATGGAGACACAGCTGATCAACACTCACTTAGACATTTTCTATGAGATCATTTCCTGCATGGCTCGAGTGGAAACTAGTACAAATTCAGATGTAAGTGTATGTTATCATCAGGCTTTCAGTGTATAATATTATGCCTTAGATAAAAGTTGGATTTTGAAAGTATAAAAAAAAAAAAATGCTTTATGTAATGGTATCATATTATAACTAATTTTCTAAAAACTTGATTCTTGTAATTTTTATTCATTTTTAGTTGTCACGTATTTGGGCATCAATGCAGCCAGCTATTGCCACTCTGTCTCCATCTGCAAATAATAAGGGTGATCTTTCTCCTGGTGGCTCACCTAGTATCAAGTTTCCAGGATTTTAACATTTAGGACAGTTTTCTAAAATACAAAAAAAAATGTATGCAATGAAAATAATTTTGCATTCAAATAATTAACTACAATGATTAAAAAGCTTAAAAAATTAATATTAGTTTTAGAATAACAAAAAAATTATATTTATAATTCTTGTGATGATCCTAATAGACATTCAGTTTATTTTTGGTGTCAAGCAGGGAAAAAATGTGTGATAAATTTACTGTGCCCGAAGCATTTATATTTTTTAAAATTATTCAAATAAAATAACCTCAAGCTGTTTTTAATGGAATACTATGGAGAATTTGTTCCAGTTAAATGAGTTATGCATCATGACAATATATCATCTCTACTTTTTTTGTTTTTGGGACCCTTTTCAAAGAATTTCTTCCTGCTTCAACTTCTCTGTTAATGTATATTTCCCAAGTAATAAATACTGCAATATACCTCTTTTTTTTTTCCCCAAGTTTTCAATCCCCCTGACATGTTTTTATTAATTGTTGATTTGAATTGAATGTGAAAAAAACCACACAAGTTTTTAGTGTTTAATTACAGAGGATCAGAATTTATTTAATGAATACATTCCTGTGAAATCTCTCCCTACCCCTGCCATGTGATCATATTGGTTTTGTTTTTTTTACTTCATAATTTTTAAATAATTTAGTGAAAAGTCTGCAAAATATCGTTTTCATTACATATTTTATGATAAAGACAAGCCTACAAATTACCTAAAGTTTTTAGCTAGTTTGAAATTACGAGACTAAAATAATTTTATAAACAGTGTGTATTTACCATAACCATCTATTCCAGACTGGCATACATTTTGTACATTCATTTTGTCTTACACAAATAAAGACATTATTATTGTAACTTAAAAAAATGTTATTTCACTTGCCAAATCTTAAATTATCCAGAATGGATGATAAAACAGCAGTCATCTTAATAAAAATTGTTCACAAAATGTTCTGATATAATTCATGAATTAACCTAAACATATGCTGTACCTTTATTAAAACATAATACATGACAGGAAGGTATATATTTCTTGGGTTAGATTAAACATATCAGCCACAGCATATCAAATACTGTTCACATTTAGATTTACTTCTGTTGGGGACTTGCCTTGTGTGTATTGCCTGCTCTTATTATTCTATACTGTTATTGATTTGGAATTGTACATGAACTTTAATTTAATTAGCTCTTTTAGATTTTATAGATATTGATAACTGTAAGGTTTATCTGTCTTTATCATACAAATTACAGCATGCTGTTTAACGTGTTTATATCTTATTTGGATACTGGGGTGTTTAATTATAAAATTATTATTCTGGATGGCCAAAACTTAAATTCTGAAGTAAACTGAACCCATTTAAAAATGTTATTGTTTAATTTATAAAGTGCCTAAAGGCAGAATTCATGCATTAAAATGTTCTTTTTGCATTGTGCATAGAATATATGTTTAAGTCTACCATACGCCCATTCTTGAAACCATATAAAATATGTTGGTTTTTTTTTCTTCCTGAAATTGTTACATTTTATAGAATACTATAATTTTGCATTTATTGTGATGCCCTTCTAGTCATAGAATGTAAATGGCTCATATTGCAGCTTTCGGTTAGGACTTAAACACTTTTTAAAATCTGTACTTGTGTTAACAATCTCTGCTTTTAATTAGTAAACTAGTAGAAAGCAAAATCAGATTTTTTAAGCAACAAAATTTGACCATACGATGTATTTTTTTTTTTGAAGAATTATAATTTTTAAATAAAATAAGTTATTACCGTAACATTACATACAATTTTAGGTATTAAGATAGTCAATTATATCATTCTTTTTTTGTGTAATTATTAAAATATGTGAGTGTAGCTTGTTGAATATTTTACCCAAAAGTGCCTGTACTGACCAACAATGTTTTTTTTTATGGTCCATTGTTCTGCTAAATTTTCTGTATGAAAAAATTGCCTACCTATATACATTTTTCATCAATTGTTTTAGTTATTTTTTATTTTGTAATATTTTTACCAACACAAAATGATTTTTTTAAATGTATGGGCACTCATCAACTTAAGGACACTATTTTTGTAAAGTATTTTGCATTGCTAGATTAGATCAGTAAGCCAAACAAAGAGTGAGACTAAAAATATTTATGGAATAGTTACCAACACCCTTTAATTTTCACTTTGATTTTTTGAAACAAATTTATTTTTACTAAACAGAAATTAAAGTGTGGGACAATTAGCCATAAAATGGCTATTAGAAATAATAAAGTTGTCAGGTTTGTTGTTACTATCTGTTTAGTGAAACATACTCTGTCATATTTAACTGGATTAAATGCTGTACATAAACAAATGTAAACTTTAATAAGCAAGAACAACCTAATGGTTGCACTAACAGAATGCTACCATAAATCTGTTAATATAGTTGTAGTTTTTTCTTGTGTTTTGTATATTTTTATCATAATAGTCTGTGATTTAAATGTTTCATATTTACAGTCATTCCCAAAAATTTTCTTATGTTATTACTTACAGCATTATATGTGGAATGTGTATTTTTCAGGTTTTGTGAAACAAAATTTTTAGAAATATTGACATAGATTTTTATTTTATTTTTAGAAAATACTGTGGTCTTGACTAAGTGGCTTAAGGGCCTTATCTCTATTAGACTCTTTCTCTCTGTGGAATGAGTAATTCCAGGCAAAGATTGACTTAAGCATTGCTAATGCTAAAGTGTTTGAAGTTAAGTAGAAACTATTGGACATACTCAATAATGAAAGTCGCAGAGGTCTATTCAGAAAAAAGAATAGGTGCTTTAGACTGTTGAATGCAACTCTCAAATGAAGAGAATGATTAAAAAATTTAACAAAGTGGATGAAGAGAGAAAGAAAGAATATGTGTCCTTTGCAATAAAAACAAAATATGAATGTTAACATTAGAGATAACAGATTAAAGTTTGACCATGTTGCAACATTGAAAATACACTGAAAAAACATGGCAAGTCCTCATCATTAACAAAAATGCTATGAAGTTCTGTAATACTGCGGTCATTATAATTCTATAAATTTATAAAAGGACTATATATATATATATTTTTTTTAATTGTTGCATTTTGTTTACATTTCTTGTGTTATAGGATAAAACCTTAAGCTGTATAGTTATAAGATTTTTAGAAATTTGGTTGTAACTTAATTGATTATGCTACATTGAACATTATTACAATCCCCTCTCTATATAAATAATGTGTCTTTCAAAAGATTTAATCATACCCTTATCAAGCAGCTAAGCAACATTTATGTGGCTTTATTATAAGTCTCACATGAGTGTTAATTTAAATTATATATAATTTATTATTTACTTGATTAAAATTTAATTGTGTTGCGGTCAGTTTTTTAAATTATTTTTATTTTCACATATTGGAACCAGACTCATTTTTATAGCTTTATAAGCTGAATGTTTGATAAACAGGGAAGGAGGGAAAATGTGACCATTACTCGCTGTACTTAAAATGGTTTTAGTTTAGTGCTGTCTCCTATGAATGCTATAAATCAATGTTAATAAGGTGATGTTTTGTTTACCTTGAGTGAAAAAAAAGTTTTCAAAATAATTTATCTCAGGTTTTATTTATTAATAAGAAGTCTATAATTGATACATTTTACTAAGTATAACTACAGGTAGGAATACTGAAGTCTAATTCTATACATTAACCATTCTATTTGAACAGCAAATTGTATGCAGTTTTTCCAAAAAAGATATTGTCTTAATAAGTTGTTTTTTTTTTAAATTAAATTTTCTGGTTTCATTTACTTATCAATTGTGTTGACTTTGATAGTTAAAAGTGTAAAAGTTTTCTGACAAACAAATTATAATTTTATTTATGTGAGTTTGAGCATTTTCAGAACAATAAATTCATTTAAACATTTCAGCCAATCTACTTTCTTAATTTAAGTGCATTGTATTTTCAATTAATGTTTCAAGTACCATTGTGTTGATACTTGTATGATTAAATTTTTGAAATAGTATTTCTTGATATGCCTAATTTCTTTTATTGAAAACAAATATGGTTGTCCCAGATATAAATGTATCAGTTAACATTCTGTTCATTTTATTTAACTAAGATTATTTGTCAGTAACTGAAAATATTCAACTAAACATCTTTTCCTATGTAAATTTTGCAGTAGTTGTCACCCCTGGATGATAGCTTTATAGTGTGTACAGTTAACAGTAACGATGTTCATCTATAGTAGATTATTAATACAGTTGGATGTAGCATTGTTTTCTCTGTCGTCTATAGACTAGTTATCAGGTTTACACGTCATGGTGTCACCTCCCCACCCTTGTCGGGATTTTTTAATTCGTATTTAAAAGACTCTTTCACTCGAATTAAGCATTAATTGAACTGACTAAAAAATGTTTCGTCTTTGTAGTTGCAAATTTTGGGTCTTGGTGTCACCCGCTAAATGGTGTTACCCAGTGCGGTCCGCAACCCCTCCCCGCCTCTGGGCCTACACTTTATTTTTGTTTTGATTTTTATTTGTGAGCCAGTTGTGTCAACTGTTCTACTGAATGGCAAAAATGAAGGATAAATTTGATTTTTTTTTAAACTGGAGGCAATGTTATACAGCATTCGATTATATAACGTTGTACTATACCACCACCCAGTTATGCTTCCCCTTGAGGGCATGATCGTTGGTATAACGTAGGACTGCTAGACCAAAACGTCCAGTATTCAAATCCCGGACTCGATCCGAATCCGTTGGAAGTTGCTAAGTCCATCCAGATCCAGTGGCGTAGCGAGGTCGGGTGTCACCCGGTGCGGCACTTAATGGTGTCACACCCCAGACGCGTAGCGACCCTTCCCGGCGCCCGCGGACAAACTTTCAACTTTCGATTTGCACCCCCCCCCCTCAAACTTTCGATTTGCAATCCCCCCCCCCCCCTCCACCCTTGTCGGGATTTGTCAAATTTGCTCTTAAAAGACTTTTTAACACTCGAATTAATCACTTAAGTGGAATTATCATTTTTCTCTATATATTTTTGCTATTTTTTGCCTTGGTGTCACCCCCCTAAATGGTGTCACCCGGTGCGGTCCACACCCCCCCCCCTCGCTACGCCACTGTCCAGATCTGATGGGTAGGCCTACCTGACTCCCGTTAGGAAAAGTAAAGGCGTCTGGGCTTAATGCTTCCCACTTTATCGTTTCATATGCCGAGGTCACTGAAACAGGGTACTTTACTTATAATATATTTTACATGAATTCATTCACATTCAACATACATAAAAATAAAACAGTGAAGAACAGTGTCGTTAGCAACAAGTAGATTCTATATCCACTATGGCCAATTATAGTCGTCCATATTTCTTCCTAATATTTTGCGACGTGTTTTAGAAATGTATCATCGACAACATCAGCATTCCTTCCTATGGATCTTTTGTGGAGCAACCTACCTCTCCATCGTATTCGGTTCTGGGCGATTCCTCCGAGCTGGTTCCACGTCCTTCTCTGACTGCTACTGTTTCACTGACGGCTTTCCC
The DNA here is from genome assembly GCF_028476545.2 of Physella acuta. Lineage (NCBI taxonomy): Eukaryota > Metazoa > Mollusca > Gastropoda > Physidae > Physella > Physella acuta. Next base: position 64,739 of record NW_026732566.1, read on the forward strand.
TTTTTAACCATTAATGTCCCATTCATCCTACCAAAACTCCACCCATGACGGCCCAATGTAAGGAGCATAACTCTGTATGATCAAGTGAATAGTTTCACAAAATATTTGTTTTTTTCTAAATGAAATTGAAAATTAAGATAAAAACTACTGCTTAATGTTGGGAATAAACCTGGCTTTCCAACAGTATTAAATAGAATATATTATATTCGGTAAAAGTACAGTAAAAAAATAAAAAATGTCGGAGAAAATTCAAAACAGGTCATTTTCGGTAGTCAACTTTATTTATTTTTGTCTAAACAACTAAGCATTGAATTTAACAGTTAAATATCAATTTGGTTATGTTTAAGATAAATAATTCATAAAATACATGCCTAGATACGTTTAGAGGCATTATTTTATTTTATTTTTAACATTAAATCTACTAAAAAAAGGACAGATGAGTCTAAAATTTCGAGATCGAAAGAAGCTATTATTTTTTATCTTTCAAAAGCGCCATTGAAATTATAAGACCGGAAAAGGATGGTGAAACTATCCGACTTCCTGTTTAGTTAAAAATTAGGATTTGTAGGCCAAATTTTAATGAAACAAATTTAATTTTTCTATGCGTATTTTAAGCGGGCGGCAGCGGGCGTTACGGGACATTAACGGTGTCGGGCGGCAGCGGGCGTTACGGGACATTAATGGTTAAGTTTGTTTTGGCCTACCTCTCCGGAGTCCCCGAAGCTGTCCTGTGCCATTCTCTTAACTGATTTCAGGTGTAGCCCATTTTGGTAGTTTTAGCATTTACTTTTAAGTTCCCGTTTCCAAGCTTGATCGACCTCTTTATCACTTTCCTTGTGGGTTCCACCTGAAAGTCTGTCTGGCGATATTGGTTGGGGGGTCATCCATAAATGACGGCACGTTTTTTTGGGACGATTTTTACCTCCCTCCTCCCCTCCGTCACAAAAAGCCAGACCCCTCCCCTAAAATGACGTCACACTTAGGCGCCCCCCCCCCCCTCAAAGTTGCAGTTTTATCGCAGTATTGTTAAGATACGATAGTTTTTCAAAATATTATCTGAACTTTGTCAAAATAGAGTATTTTAATCAATTCCTATTACAATTTATTAAAACAGTTTTCCAAACGCAAAATAACGGCTACAATTCGTTTTCTAACATTGCTTTTTTATAATGCAAAAGTGTGACGTCACACAATCTGATCATCCCCGCCCTCTCCCTCATCACACACCGTCACAAAACTACGAACCCCCCCACCCCCTCCCCCTACGAGTGTGACGTCATTTATGGACTACCCCCTTGTCAGTCAGCGGATTGTGTACCCTGTCCAACTCCACTCCATCTTCTTTCCCTGATTTCTTCATCAGTGGAAAGTTGTCCTGACGTTTCCAATAGGTGTGTGTTGCTGATGGTGTCGGGCAAGTGGATCGTGAGTAGACCTAGCCCTATTTGTCTGAGGCAACTGTTTATAGAGGTCTGAACTTTATCTATGGTGGTCTTGGTCATCATCCAATATAAATTATATATTTATCTATTTCGTACGGGGGCGACCGTGTACGGGCTCCGTACATCCACATTGCTGTGTAACTTTATATATTTATACATTTTGGGAGCAGGAAAAATGAAGTTTTGTGTTTGCTAAAATGATATGGTTACAACATATAGTGGCATTGTTGAGTGACGTGTGGACATCCACGTGATCCCCCCCCCCTCTCGCCTCCACACACTCAGAATGCGTCCAGATCACCCCCTCACCACCTAGGTCTACATGTGGACGTCATTATGTGACAGCTGATTGCCAAAAAAAAAACCTTAGGCTGTCCCATTTAACTAACAGCATAACAATTTGTTATATATTTTAGTTACTTAACTAATGGTCCCTATTATAGGTGATGATGAGGCTATCGCTCAGTGTCTCTTTCACTTCCAGACCTTTTTCTCCGGGGGGGGGGGAGGGGCGGTAGACTTTCTTCGGGGGGGGGGAGGGGCGGACACTGTTAAAAGTATAGCATATATTCTCTATATAAATTTCATTTCGTTCTGAAGGGGGGGGGGGAGATGCCTGGAAGAAACTGCTATCGCTTTCCAGTTTTTAGGAATGTCTAGTTTTTAAACGTCTATTTGCACAACAATTACGTAAATATGTAACAAATTAATTGTACAAATAAAGAACAAGGAAGAAGATACAAGAATTAATTATTTTCGATCAGTGACGCATCTTTTGGTTATTTTATTCAAACTATCAGTCGACTAATATAAAAAAAATTTGTAAGGGTGGTATTTGGAATCTAGAAATCGGTTTGGCTGTTGTAACTTTTAGGATTAGGCTTAGCCTAACCTATATTTAACAGTTAAAACATTCAGTTGATTCCCAGAAATCTTAGCACAGGAAGACAAAATTACAAACAGAACAAAAATAGTTCGACAAGATGGAGGCGGTGGCACTACACCCTTTCACAGCAACAGCTGACGATGAACTAAGTTTTAAAAAAGGAGACATCTTAAAGGTAGTAAATAGTTTTCTATTCTAATGGTTGCCCGTTTCACATTAAATCACGCGTATAGTTCTATTATTTGTTGGCTCTAACTTTGTTTTTCATCGGCTAAATAAAATTTCACTTCAGTGTCACACTGCACTGAGATGTGAAGTCAGAAGTCGCATCAGTGGGTGAAGTGTAGGCCTAAATGATTTAAAATTATTTTTGACTAAAGGGCCTAGCGAGAATCATAACTGTTTATTGATTCAATAGTTTATATTAATAACAATTTAATTTTAAAAATATTACTTTATTGTGCCTAAGTCTACTCTAGAAAGTTTTTGCTTAGACTTAGACTTTTAAAATAAATTTAGAGTAGAACTAGAAAGAGTAGATCTGGAATAAAGACTAAGTCACTAGATGATTAAGAGTTCATGTTCTTCAATTTCAACTTTAATACATTGATTATTATGATTAGGCCTACGGATTATTATGATTACAAAACGAGTGTTTAACACAGGAAACACCAACATTAAACAAAGTCATGGTTGGCGACCAGTTTCGCTTTCACTATTTGGTAGAGGAATAAAACTTATGATTATGAAGCCATCGTCAATTTTAGAAATCGGAACTATCCGTTTTTATTTAAGTCTGTTATTTAAGAATAGTCAGATCTACTTTTGACCTAATTTCTATGTTTGTCTCGCAAGCGGCGCCTTAGTGAAACTAGCCCTATTTTCTTCTTGTCTTTCAAATCAAATAACTGTAAAGTACCGCTCCCTTTTTAAACCAGACTATGTGCTTTTAAAACTTGAAAGCATTAATTTTACACACATTACAATTAACTGGTAATAATTTAATGTCTTTATGAGATGAGTTCGGTCTAAAATGATCACCCCTCAATAATGCCATTTTATTATAATCTTTTTTGGTGAAAACGAGGCGTGGGAAAATGTGTGCCGCGTAAGAATCCAATCATTTGGCTAGATTTATGACTTTTTTTATGTCACACCTAAAAATACGCTTTCTTCATTGATGATCGTTTTTATTATTTTTTAAACTGAAAATATGAATTATTTGTTACATTGCAGGTTTTGTAACTTGGTATACCTACCCTTTATCAATTTTAAAAGCATAGCATGCTCATTGTGAACAAATATAGTCATAAAACACAGAAATATAAAGTTATAATTGCAATGTGCCACACCCGGGTCACACCCCCTCAAGAAAACACGTGTTTATTAAGCTGTTTATCTCACTTTACAACAGTAATTAAAATTAATTTTCAAATTTTTATTACTTATTGGGTAAGATTAACCATTAATGTCCCATTCATTCTACCAAAACTCCACCCATGACGGCCCAATGTAAGGAGAATAACTCTGTATGATCAAGTGAATAGTTTCACAAAATATTTGTTTTTGTCTAAATGAAATTGAAAATTAAGATAAAAACTACTGCTTAATGTTGGGAATAAACCTGGCTATCCAACAGTATTAAATAGAATATATTATATTCGGTAAAAGTACAGTATAAAAATAAAAAATGTCGGAGAAAATTCAAAACAGGTCATTTTCGGTAGTCAACTTTATTTATTTTTGTCTAAACAACTATGCATCGAATTTAACACTTAAATATCAATTTGGTTATGTTTAACATATATAATTCATAAAATACATGCCTAGATACGTTTAGAGGCATTATTTTTATTTATTTTTAATATTAAATCTACTAAAAATACGACAGATGAGTCGAAAATTTCGAGATATAAAGAAACTATTATTTTTTATCTTTCAAAAGCGCCATTGAAATTATAAGACCGGAAAAGGATGCTGAAACCATCCGACTTCCTGTTTAGTTAAAAATTAGGATTTGTAGGCCAAATTTTAATGAAACAAATTTAATTTTTCTATGCGTATTGTAAGCGGGCGTTACGGGACATTAACGGTGTCGGGCGGCAGCGGGCGTTACGGGACATTAATGGTTAAGCACGTTTACTAAAAATAAAAATAAAATAAAAAGTAAATTCTGTTTTAATGAAGGTCACAGGTAAAATATTATTTCCTTCAGCCAAGTTCAGGGGAGGGTGCCACAGACTGACCTGACTTTAGAATTTTTTTCAGTAATAATGACTTTGCACAGAAAGTTAAAATATGCAAAATTGGCTTAGTTTACTAGCGTGCTCTAGCTATTATTGATACATTTTTTAATTAAAAAAATCATTTTGAAATTTTCATCAAAATGCCTAGTCATGGAGATTCTAAAACATCATGAAGGAGTATCTGTTTAGGTGTAATTGTTTTCAGAAAATAATTCTGTTTCTTGATAGACACACCCACTTAAACCACTAGCAAAGTATGGGACTATTGTTTATTATTATGATTTCAATTCTTTGGATAGATAACATTGTTAATGACTTTCTAAATGATAGTGATCTCATAGTCCACCTAAATTTTTAAAACCTGGATTGACCATTATTGAAATAAAAAATTTTTAGAATATTGGGTAGGCTATTGTTTGTTTTTATTCATGTTGGAACTAAAATGTGCTTATTATCATATTTCACATTATATATTATTGTTGTTTAGGATAAATTCATACACCATCAGAAATTTCACATAGAGTGAACATATTCAATTTTGATTCATTTGTATGTAGGCCTATTGTTTTTTTTTTGTTTTTTTTTGTAAAAATTGTGTATAATACAGTGACAGTGTGTTGTTTGCCTAAAACAATTAATATAAAATAATATTGTTTCAGATTTTGAGCACTTTTGATGACAAAAATTGGTACAAAGCTGAACTGAATGGAAAAGAAGGCTATGTACCTCATAATTATATTGAAATGTGTCCACATTCGTGAGTAACTATTTTAACTATTTATTGTCTAAAATCATGTATATACTAGTTTACAGTTGGAAGTCTTGTCTCAACTTGACTTATGTTTTTTTTATTTGTATTAATTAACATTAAATAACCAGTTTTGTTTTATGTATTACATTTTGTTGTTTCTATTTTCAGGTGGTATTTAGGTAAAATATCTAGGACAAAAGCAGAAGAGATGCTTTTACGAACAGAACAGCCAGATGGTGCATTTTTAGTTAGAAACAGTGAAAGTGCACCAGGGGAATTTTCAATCACAGTAAAGTAAGCAAAGTATCCTAACATATTTACATTTGCTGTATTGTTTTTTAATCATATATGCTGTTTTATATTTTTTTAATTATATGTGCAAAAGTAAATTTTTTAATTCTCTTAGATTTCAGTCTGGAGTTCAACATTTTAAGGTTTTAAGAGATGGTGGAGGCAAGTATTTTCTTTGGGTGGTCAAGTTCAACTCCATAAATGAACTAGTGAATTATCACAGAAAAGCTACAGTCAGTAGATCTCATGACATCTATTTCAAAGATATGGTCAATCATGATCTTGAGGTTTGATTTTTTTCTCATTTGTTTTGTAACTGTTAGCTACACCTCTGTTGTTATAGTCGTAGATCAGAAACAACACTGGTTAATGACATTAAATTAAAAAATAATACTTCATGTTAAAAGAACATGTTTGAGAAAAAAAGTTTCAATGTTTGTTTTGTAAAAAAAAAGTTCAGCCCAATGTTTTTCATATTGAATTAAAGTTGTGCTTAACAAATTCAACATTTAACCTTTGTTGATTTAGGTTCAGCGTGTGCGTGCAATATTTGACTTTGATGCACAAGGCTGTGATGAACTTGGCATTCGGAAAGGCGATATTATTAAAGTTACACAAAAAGTTGATGACAGTTGGTGGCGAGGGGAATTAAATGGCCAAGAGGGGATGTTTCCAGTTACCTATGTTGAAAGGTTATCAGAAGATGTACATCCTGTTCTCTGAAAATGTTGCAGTTACAAAAACCCTTACAATTCAATTTTGACTTGAAAAAGTAATCATGTGATTTTTACCAATGAACATCTATAGTGCATGATTTATTATACTAAAACATTTTGAAAATGTATTTAATTTCAAAAGTTTACTCTTAATAAATTATTAAATCAGATGTTAAATGGCTGTATACTGCAGCCAAGCATTTTTTAGCAATGATTAGCAAAGTCTGTTTAGTCAATTCTACTTACACTACTTACTTTGCTCTTATTTCTTAAGTAAATTTTACATCATAATTTGTGCCTGTGGTCAGTTAATTTAATAGTTGTACATATTGAATTGTTGCTGCTGTAATGTAAAAAGTGGTCTTAATCATAGACATTTATGCTTTTGGTACCTAAAGTGATATTTTTTTTTATTGCATCAAACTTGTAGAAAAATAAAGCTTCTACACTTTTTAAAAACTAAATCTAGATCATTTTTTTTATTTTTCTAGTCATATTTTAATTTAGAGTCTCTAACTAAATATCTAAAGTAAATAGAAATATTTGTTTACATAATATTAACAGTGTTGAGTTAATTCATACCCTAATTAAAAAAATAGCTTGGAAAGAAAGAAAATTTTAAAAACATTTTTGATGATCGACATAATTTAAGAAACATGCTCTCAAAATACATTTTCTTAGTGAAAAGCTGTATACTGTGCATCAACTTATAATACTTATAAAATGTAATATTTTAATTAATTCACCATTCTTTTTAAAGTTGTAAGCTATTATTTGTCAAAAAAACTAGTATTTTTTAAAAATTAATTTGATCTGATTAATTAATGTAACAAGTGATTAACATTTATTTTCTATTGATTCATTAACAAACATTTATTATTTCTCAAGGGTACGTACAGCAGTAAAACTAAACAGTATTTCTTTAAAATAAGTGTTCAATAAATAATGCATTGTAACAAAAATGATGATGAACTCCCTTACTAAATGATCTGATTATAGCTATTTATAAACTTTGTATCTAAACTTTACATTTTTCATGTTTTTGTTTCACATTGCAATTTTAGTACAGTTTAGCTGGAGCAAATTATATATGATATAATTCAGAAGAAAAGAAAGCGTTATTAGAGCAATCCTTTCAAATGACTTCAATTCAACAAAAAAATATGAAGTAGCTTGTAGTGCATAATGCCTTATTCTCATAATTTCATGAAACTACTTATTGTGTATTGTTTGCTATTTTATTTTTATTAGAAATAGTATTCTTCACTAGGTATAAATGGTTTGTTTAAAAATAGTATAAATTATCATGAACAATTATAAGTGTTTTATAGTTTTATTCAAAAAATCCGTTTAGGTTCTAATAGCTCTGATTAAAGATGACGTTAGACTGTGATTTAAATAAAAATACTATTTTTCAGCATTAAATTTTTTTTAGAAAAGATTAAGTAATTTGTATATACAACAATGTATAGGATAATTTAAAAAAAAAACATCCATTTATATTAGTGTTTAGAAATAGTCTATTACCTGACACGTCTGAGATATTTCTACATTAATAATTAGCATGCATAAACTGCAATAAAGTTAAGTGTCTCTCAATTCTGCACATTCTGATAAGATTGCATAATCATTTATTTCACAGCAACACTACACTTTTTTGCCAGTTTAAGAAAAATGTAAAGCAAAATATCTTAATTTTCTGACAGTTTATTTCTTATAAATCTTTTTGCTGTGTTTGATATTTCGTTTTTATTAAATTTAGGATCTAATTGCACTTGTTAATGATTAGGTCAATATCTAGGTTGCACTTATCTTGTCTTAAATGCTACATTACAGTCACTGGCATATTAATATTTCACTGTTTATAGTATTTTTGGTGATTTTTTTTCTTTTGTTCATTTCCTTCCTAATGCTATCAAAAAGTATGACACTTACAGAAATATTTCTAAATAATTGCATAGGCCAACATGTTTGCTTACATTTACTTTGACATATATTATGAAAAATTGTTAAAATTTATACTGTTTAATTGAGTATTACATTAGAGGGATTACTTTACTTGAATTAATTATGACAGTATACTGTATTTACTGTGTTAACTTTAGTTTTAGAAAAATAAAAATGTTGGTTGTAGGTAGCTTGTTAAATAATTCTGGAAAATTATTCAAGAGTTGTAAGTTTGAAGTATATTTTAAACTTACTGCCTTCTTCTTTTCCTTGACTTGCTGACAAGGGTATGCAGCATCTGCATTATTTTATTTCAAATTATTTTGAATCATAGAATTAGAAAACAGAAATCATGCATGATTGAAAAAGCTGTTTACAAAGAAAAACTTTTGTTATTTTTTTTATGCTCTGTAATTAATGTACAATAATGCCAGTTAGAAATGAATTTTTGTGCTAGTCACTTTTTGAAACACATTGATATTATTGTTTGTAATATAAAAATGATTTAATGACAAAAATGGAGGTTTTGATTTATATTTTTTCTTACAAAGAAGTATCAGTGTTTATAAGGTTGACAATTCATATCTTATGGTTACCCAGGTAACGTGTCTTATTTAGAAAATAAGAAGTTTGATTTTCCAGCTGTTGCTTGTTAAACATAATCAAAGGTAATACATTAAGTGTATCTGGAGATAAGGATATACAAAGGTAAAAGTCAATTTAAAAAATAGCCAGTAATTGAAACCCATATTAGGGACTACAATTTCAGCTGGGTTTTTCTATACATTTATTGTGAAATATTCTTCTAATGGTGATTAAAATCTAATTTGTATATTTTAAAAGTTTATTTGAGCATGATTGCTGTAGAAATATTTTTATTGTAGGATTTATGTTGATTGTTCTTTACCATCTAAAAGTTATACAAAAAAAATATCAAGAAAAATTTTTTTGAACATACTAAGGTAGCTGTGCTACAGTGACAAAAATATAACCTTCAAATTAAGGTTTTTTTTAAACTGAAATCTGACACAAATTTTCTAGTTTGTGTACTTTTATTCAATAAAAGCTGTTCACAACCATAAAGTTTTTATAAAATTTAATTTGCTCGTGTGCTTTTTATTTGTTTGATGAGTATATTCAATTAAAAATGGTTGTAAATTTAATGCATTTAGAAAATTATGCACCAGTTAAGAATAATTGTTTGTCCGACTTGATTTATTTTTTTATTTTTAGTTCATAATTAATTTAATCATTTTTAGAATTGTTTACACAAGCTTGTTATAAATAGTTCTGTTATATAAATTTTTTTAAAATTGAATTTGCTAAGTAAGTAGAAAAAAGCCCTTTTAACTTTTAGTTATGTAAGGCAATGTAAATACTATTAAGCAAACAAAATAGTTGCTGAACATTTGACCATGTCATTATTTTCCCCCTATATTTTAAATAGTTTTTGTGTGAACCCAGTTTATTTTAGGGATGAATTCCCAATTAGACTTTTTTACCTACACTTTTGATTGTATTTAGTTGCATGCAGTTAATTTCAGAATTTTTTATTTAACTAACATTTGTATTAAGGTCAGTACATTGCAGCTGCAGTGACATGAGTTGTGCAAATAGGCGTGATAGCAAGGTCAGGAATAGATGTTGGTTAATGTATTAAATTTGAAACAAAAAACAACTATTAAGCACAGTCATAATATAACCCCCACTGCTGTAAATATTTTCTTTGTTTTTTTTTTGGGATGGATTTTTTTTTGGTTAGTAGAACATTGAGATTTTAAATAACTTTTTCACTTAAAGAGATTTTGTTAGAAATAGAAAACATCTGATGATTATAGAATATAAGAGCAAAATATATTTTAGATACATGTACTTGATAGTTAAAAATGAGTATATTTTTAAAATCTCAATGTCAAAGTTAATCCTTTTTTGTGTATGCCACTATTGCATGTTGTTGTTTTTTTGCTTGGATTAACTATGCTTTGTACATTTGTGTACATTATTGATGTAAATATGGATAACATTCTATTGACTATGAATCATTTTATTGGCTGGTCACATTTTAAAAAAAAAAATGTCACGTGTTTAATTGAATCCTATAAATATTCAGTGTTACGTAATCAAAATAAGAACATGTATTAGTGCATCAGAATCTCTAATTATCCATTATTATTTTTTAAAGGTTTTTGTCACATTTTTTCCTATTATTACAAAAGGTTGATTTTAAAATATTTTAATTCATAATGAATGCATAAAATCATTTTTGTTACTTCAAAAACCAATGTGAAGATTTGATTGGAAAACTCAGCAGAGGCTCATTTTCATTAACACTTGTATTACACTATTAAGTAGATTGCTCTCAACCCAGTGAAGTCTTCACTGTACAACTGCCAATGATGCACTTCATGCCTTTTTAAATATGTATAATTAATGTCAAGTCTTGTGAATAAATGGCTTTTTGCATCAAGAATGTATGCTGTTGCTGTAAGTTTGTATGGTGAGCTGTTAAGAGCAATTGAACTGTGTAGCATTCCTGTTACACATAACTTATATTACTAATTACAAGCAAATTAACAACTCACATTTCATGCATACATTACAAACATAAATTTACAAACATTTGACTTGAATCATTTAAAGGACTTCAATAGCACATAGAATTTCTCTGAGATTATCTCAAAGACCAAGTTAGTTGTTTGGATATTGTATGACTGGAAATATGAATGTTTTGGTATTTCATTAGATCAAAGATGGTCATATAAATAAAAACTCATATACAAATGTTTTTGACATGTTCAAATTATTGCTTCAACTTCCAGAAACCCTTGTATAGTGTAATATTTACTACTAGTAGATTCTGAGGTGGTGAAGAAATCTAATTTACCTATATGTAAAAATAAAAAAAATTTTAATGCACATTTACTATAACATTGAAGAGCTTTTGAAACAATAAGCGTCTTTCAGATAGAGGCTTGAATATTATTATTGCACAATTTCTTTCCATTAGAATGACTATTATAATATATTCAGATAATTTAAATACTCAAGGGGCTTTCTTCATCATATATTCATCCATTTTCTGATGTCTTCCCATCTGTACCTGCCTGTTATTGTAGGAAAGTTTTTGCTAGTAGTGACTTCTCCAACCATTTTAGTTCTTTTAGAATCAATCATTTTTTGGATTATGTCATACACTAAGTCATTTAAAATCCAGTCAAGCGATTCCTATCTTATTGTTAGTAAAGTGCACCATCCATATACTATGGAAAGTATTTTTGAAGTCCATAAGTGTATTTTTCAACAATGTAACATGAAACTAAACGATTTGCTCAGTTTTGAAGCCTGATTATGACCGCTCAAGAATTGAAATTGTTAACTAAACAAATACAACTTCTACAAATCAGTTTTTAAGAAAGCAAACATTTTGTTAGGTATTTAATTGTTTTACTTTCATAATTTAAAACTAATTATGTTAATTCAAGGTGTGCTAGAAGACAGCCACATCATTAACATTTCCAACGCATAAACAGAAAATATTTAGTATGGTTAGAAACTGAATTAACAGTATGGATGAAACAGAAAGAAGACTAAGTATGATTTTTTTCTTTAGATAGTTTTCCTTTTGTTTAATTTGAACAAGTCTCTAAATGGGATTAATAGTACTTTAGAACTGCTGCAAAATTTTAATTTATTAATAAAATTATGATAATGAAAAAAGATGTTGACAGAGCCTGTAGAAAGAAACTAAAAGAACCTGGCAGGGGATACTTAACACCCTCAATTTAAAAATACTTAGCAGTTCAACATTGCTGGAGGATTAACATTCATATAATAAAATAGTTATAATTATTCTGCAACATTTTTCTGTTAATCTAAACCAATACGACTCAAGTAAAAACAATTCAATTTATTTAGTTTTTCTTCATGCATTAGTGCATTGCTTTCAGTCTATCTGTAAGGTAGATCTTAGCCTTCTTGTAGGAATGATTTGGTCTAGTAGTGTTTCTGTGTATCCAGTAGTTGAGTCTGTAGCCGTAGTGATAACTCTGTGAGAATCAGGATCTGATGAACATGGCCTCACATCTAGTCTTGCTTTATATCCCCTAGACCACATATCACTCTAAAGAAAAGTAAAAAACACTTTCATAACACAGCAGTCAGCAATATCAAACTACATAAAATTAATTTTTGATAAAAATGTTACCTAAGATGTTTATATTTGTAACTTAGTGCAAACAAAATGAAAATGCACAACTGCAATATCTGACTGGATAAAATGAACCCAGATTTGTTCCTAAACAGTATTGGTATAATATAATTGGACTTTACTCACTGGAATATAAAATCTATGAACACCAATCTTAGACTTTTTCTTCTGAGATTTTTTGACTGAAAAAAAAACAAAAAAACAACAAAAACTTGACATTGAGAAAAAATGATGGATAAAAATTTAAAAGAGAATGATTATTTCATGCACTGTTACCTGTTGGTGCTTGAAAATTAAGGGTTAGATGGTGTTCATCTAACGTCGAATAATATGGCTGCTCATTTATTACTCCACTATGTATCATTTTGGATTTCCTGTCAAGTGCAATGCTATGATCTTTGTCAGCTCGAGGCTTGTTAGCCTTGTCTACAGATGAATGTGGAGCTGCAGCATCAGGGACATCCACGTCTGCACTTTGTACATTTGATAAAAGGCTATGCTTAGAACCATTGTCTTTAGGTATCAGTCTCCTAGGAGTCTTCTGCATGGTGTTGTCTTCATCAACAGAATATTTACTACTTACATCATTCAATCCCACAAAATCTTGATTCTCCAACCAAGTTTTTACTGTATCATTTTCTCTCCCATTTACCAAAGTTTTGGAACCCTTATTAGTGAGTTTTTCTCCCAATAGACTTTTTCTTTTGTGTGGAACTGGTAAAACTGAAATTTTAGTTGTTTGAGATTTATCATCCTCGCTGCTGGTTACATCCTTGAAGCTGATAACTCTCTCAGTAGAACGTGAGACCTGGCTTAATAGAGACTTGTTGGGTTGCAGAAAACTGTCCGTTTCTTCACAGTTGAAATCATTCAGTGGTTTTCTCAGGATGGATGGATGTTTTCTTTCACTGACAAAATAAAAGTAACAGTTTGTGATTAATATCAAACAATTAAGGCCATAGTAGCCATTTTTTAAAAAGATTTTAACTATCCAGACACTTTTTAAAATTTGTGGTAACAAAACTATGAGAAAAATAATACATAAAGCAAAATAATTATCAATATCTTGTATTGTTTGATAAAACAAAATATAAAATTTACTGCTTTACCTTGTTTGGATATGTTCCAAACTTGTTGAATCACTGATTTGGGTCTTGTGAAAATTTTTGAATATTTTAGTTTTACTCTGAGTACTGTGTTCTTGACAATCAAAGAGCAATTCTTTGCTGAAAGATTCACAAATCTTTGTTGGTACATCATTTAATTCATCTTTACTGAAATCTAATGTCTTTATTCCTTCTCCCTCTTCATCTTTTGAAGAATGTAAATGACTTGAGTGACTGGCCTCAAACTTTGGCTTTGTTTGGAGTCCTGAAGGTAGCCGAGTGTTACCACTAGTTTCTTCATCACTGCTGATAATATAGTTTTCTCTAGCTTTTCTACGCTTGATCTTTTTTTGTATTTTATCTAACTGCATGCGTATCCAAATATCGCTATCTGATGAATCACTATCGTCATTTGTGGGGACAGGATTAGATTCTACTGCAGTGGTTTGACATTCCACATTCATCTTAACAGGAGAAATTGTTTTGTTTTCTTTCACTGGATCTGCACTGATCTCTTCTGGACAAGTTACCATAATGCTATCATCTAGGCCAGCTGTATTCAGATCAGTCTCCTTTTCGATCTGACAAAGGGTATCATCATCAGCATCTTCCGTTTTGTTTCCACCATCTGGAAAACTCAAACTGACACTTGTTTCACTTTTACCCACTCTATGACACTCACTTATTGATCGACCATTGAGCTTTGCTGGAACACCTTCTCTCGTCTTAATTACAGGAGATCCTTTACCTTGCTTTGAGAAAGAAACAGAACCATTATCTCTTCTATGTGTATCCTTATCACTCAAGCTTGTTTTCAGTGTCACTTTATTCAGCTTTTCCTCAGTATGACTTGATGTTAAAGCCGAATGCGACTTATTGCCATACGCTTGTGCTAAGTTTCTCTCAAAGTATTGAGAAATTGTTTTGGATTGTTTAGGAAACATTGGAGGCTTAGATGTGACATTTTCTGTAAAATCATAATCTAGATCTGTTTGTTTTTCTCTTGTTGAGGCATTGCAGTCCAGCAATGATAACTGGGTGTAAGGATCTTTTTCATTATTGCCAAAGTCATCATCGATGTAATATTCATGAAATTCAAAGTCAAAGCCACATACCTAAAAGAAAACAAAAAGTTACCACTTAAATTGAAGTTTACCTATTTATAAGTAAATGGTTATTAAAAATGATAACAAAACAATAGATTGGAAATAAGAAAGGGATAAAATAAGGGATAATTATATCACTGATGCCTGATAACAGGACATGCAACACAGGAGCTAATGTGAAACATGCAAGGAAATATGTACAACAAAATAGATGTGGGGGACAAAAAGATGTGAGCGCAGTTGTCATTAAAATATTATTAGTCTGCAAAGTGCACACTGGAAAAATAATGAATACAATAAAAAATTTAAACGGAAATGACAGTTCTTTTAAAATAAAAAAATAAAGCAACATGATCAATAAAAAAAATGGATTATATGAAAGTTGTTTTACCTCCAATTCATTGATTTTAATGGTGGTTTTTATAAATATAAGTGAGTATTTTATAACAAAAGATCAAACCTCTGGGATTGACTGCGCAGATTTTATTTTCATCAGTTTCTCTTGTATCTCCAGATCTTTTCTAGATGTTTCCAGAGGTTTGCCAGATGTTTGCTCCACAAGAGTGGATGATGATGAGATGTCTTTTAGACCATGAAGACTATTGCTGGAATCTGTGGCATTGACTTTGTTTCCAATCAAACAGATGAACAGGAAAAAAAGTATTAATTTAATGGTTGGTAATAACATACAATGTAAACACTACACTTCTAAACATTTGAGTAGAAGTCTTTTTAAAAAATTGTGCATTACATTTCATGGGGGGGGGGGGGGGGGAAGAGGGGGCTCATGTTTTCTAGCAAAGCCAATTAAACTAGATTTCTGCAATGTTTTTGTTCCAAATATCTATAACAATCCAAACAAGGAAAGAAGCTATCAGTTCTTAACATTCAATTAAAAATTAATTTGAGTCTACCAGTAATATTTTAATGAAAATATTGAATCCACAAGCTCAGAGGGAGTTGTTTAAAAGCTCTTGAAATAGAGTGCAAGTTGTGCATTATTGATAAGGATTTGGCATTATGGGGGTTGTATTGATGATGATGATGATTTGTAATTCATTGGGTAAGCAAGTTCAGTTTGTAAACCAACCTTTATTTCCATCACTTTTAATTTATGTATATCTCACACAGCCACTCAGATGCATTAAAATACACTGACATATAATTACATTAAATACCAACCTGGCATTGATGCCTTGTGACAAAGCTTATCTTTGATATTTTCCAGTTTCTGATAGATCCAATGGTTAACTTTTTCTGAATCTGGCACTTAAAGTAAATATTGTAGAATATTTATTAAATTTTGTATGAGTTAACACAAAAGACTTTTTCCAAAGTTTTGTTTTATAAAGTAGATAGTAACTTACTGGATTCTTTAGTGAAAGTTAGGGCTGAGTTTGAACTTTCATTGGTTTCAGAATGCTTGTCTGTAGGCTCTAGCATTGCATTATATGAAGCTACTAACTGGTTATCAAAATCACTTGAAGGTCTAATACACATATTTTTAAAAGACTTCTCCTGGGTAGTATCCAAGGGATATTCATTTGTGGTGTCTAATGACCACACATTAACTTCTCTTGTCTCATCCTCATTTTCTGCAATTGATTGATTATTCTCTGAATGACCAATCTCTAGACACTTTGAAGAACTCATGCCATTCGCACCTTTTAAATTAGCATTTAATGATGAGATCCCTTCTTTCTCCCTTGTAACTTTCTGAGTGTGATCAGCCTCTATTGAGTTAGAATTAGTCACAGAATCTTGGTCTGCTATTCGTTTAGATTTCCCAATTAATATATCATGAACTAATTTGATTTCACGAAGAAAATCTCTGTGGTGTATGGATGAAATTTTTTTTGGTGATGGTGCCAATTTATCTTTTCCTTCCTGCAAAAACACATCTTATTTTAAAATAGAAAAAATTACCAATGGTAAATATTTTTTCAAATGCAATGTTTTTAGACATAATAATAATGATTTTTATCTCTTAGTTTTACAAAAAAAAATATATTATAGGGCAAATAAATAACTGCAACATTTATAAATATTAAACCACTTACTTGTGAATAGCCAACTGGAACAAAGGGCTTCTTTCCCTTATCTCCATTGTCTCCCTTTTCCTTCTGGTCTCGCATACAAGATGCAGCATCCTTCAATGTTTTCTTAGCTAAGAAAATTGGATTTATGTTTGTTGGCAAATCAGAACTTTTCAAAATACTTGTCTTGGGTGTACTGTTGGTAATCAAGGTTGAGTTTCCACTAGTTTGTGAAGATATTTGACAAGCTGATAGAATGGTTGGAGTGAAAAAATTTTAAGATTCTATGTAAAAATGAGTCAGTCAAAAATTCTTTTTGAAGTACTCCAAGCTAACTATCAAAATACATTATGACTGAGGAAAAGAATGAAACGGCCTTAAAGGAAAATGTACTCAAGTTAATGTTTTAAGACAATGGATTTTAAAAACTTTTACCTTCTTTAAAGCCAACATTAAGTGTTGAAGAGTTACAAACAGAAGACTATAGAATAAAAATGTAGTTATTTAAAATGCATTTATTTGAATAAAAATTGCTACTTAAATTATGACTAAATAGGATGAAATATTTGTCTATGATAAATGCATCCCACACTCAAGTATTAATAAAAAAAAAAACATTAGCTGAAAGTCCTATGCTTAAAAAAATTAATATGCATTTCAGTTAGTATTAATATATTCATCAAATTTAAACGCAGACTTAAAAATACATAAAAGTGAATGGACGGCATAGGAGCGGTTGTTTTTTTTAAACTTCTACCAAGTTATTAAAAGAAAGCATTTATGAGTATTAAAACGAACTTACTGAAAGTGAAGCATTTTTTCCGTTGGGCACCATGCTACCTTTTATAATGGCTTGACGAAGTTCATGCTGCTGAAAATACAGTTTATTAAAAATAATATATTACAATACCTATAATACCACAAAATAAAAAAAACTTAATTCAATTTTTTTGGGAAATGATTATCAATAAAAAATAGCCTTCAATAATCATTTATAGCAACCTTATCTAGACTATAAAATGATTGGAAAATATTTTAAAGGGCGTGGATACAAATTCATTAACCATGTTTTTATATATAAATCAACTTGGGTTAAACTATAAGATTAGAAAATTGTAATGATTTTAAACTTTAGCAGTAAAAAATTCCAATTAGACTTGGTCCGCAGGCAAAATGAAATTGTTTTAATGACCCCCATTTGTAAAGTGATTGTGTGGACTCTACTACTCAGTCATCTTTACTTTAATATTTTTAATGTTAATTTCAATTTAAAGCTGGGAGGACTCAGGAACAACCTAATAACTGACTAGTCTTCTCTGTTGTTAAAAAATATTACTCAAATTAAAATTTAAAAAAAAAAAAATACCTGCACATTTTTCTGTACAAAATTAATTTTTTTTTTTACCTGATTTAAGTATTGCTGAAAACTTTCTGTTAATTTTCTCACAGAAGTAGTCACATAATGTTCATTCTTGTTGTCTACTTGTGTTCTAAATTAAAAGTCAACATGAATTGAACATAGGATAGGTCAAAGAAAGATGTGTGAAAATATATTTTAAACCAAGCTAAAAGCAAATCATCAAGGAAAGAAAATAACTTCAATTATGTTTCCAATTTTTTTTTTTCGCAGACATGATATCAAAGTAACTATAACCTACAATGAGTAAGACTGCATTGTTTCCTTTGGTAGAGTTTGTGGTCTTTCATTGTAAGAAAATATGCCATTGTTGTTTCTCTCATACATGTTATTTAGATTGTTGTCAAGATTGTCAGGATATGACAGTGATATTGGATGAATTTTATCCATGGTTACAATCTGTAAAGGAATATAATTGTTCATATTTCAGTGAAACCATGATGATGTATAAGAAATCAGCAAATAAACAAAACAATCCACATTATATTCTGACCTAACAAAAAATAACTAAGGTAGAAGTATGGTGAAAATTCAAAGGAAAATTTTCAAAACTAGATACAAATTGTTAATTTGAAAAATGTAATAATTGCACATCACATACGTTTATAATTCAAACAATGATTTTGTTACTTCAGCCAAAGCAAAAGACAAGAGCTTAAAAAAAAAAATTTTGTCTTCACAACCAGTAATAACCAGGTTACTTTTACCTGGATAAATGAGATACTTATCAAATAAAACTTAGTTCAAGTTTTTTTCCTTATAATTAATTTTTAAAATGGTTACTAGACATAAAAAACCTACTGGTGACTTGGTAAATGAATCAACTGTGTCAGAAACAGAAGAAAGTGTCTCACAATATATATCTAAATTCCAATCATGGTAAGCTTGTGTGTAAGCTTGATTCCCCAAGCAGTCGCTGAAACTTGAAGTGTTTCATAAATGAAGATCAATCCATTTTTTTTATTTAACTTGTATTAGAAACAACAAGCTCATGTGATTAAATATTGTAAATATTTTCAAACAAAACAGTGTGCACATATTGCTTTAGTGAAAATAAATGTTTGATGATTGCAATCCTAACAAATCATGATGTAGGCCTATATTAATGGTAGCAGCATTGGAAAAATAAAACTTTGAAAATAAAAACATCACTTCATAATGTAAGATAATTAAAATTTACAGATCTATTAATGTTATGTCTCATTGATAAAATTACTTCACACTAATTAAAAAACAATGCAGATGAGTTTATATAACTATATAATAAAATATGTTGTTTTAACAAAATGTAACAAATTTAACCCTTGATTAAACTGTAGATTGTCTTGTGTCCAGTTTTCTCCTGCACTACATTCAGTATCTGCACCAGTAGATGATGAAGATAGTTCTAAAAAGTTGGAAGATCTATCTTTCCATTCTTTAGAACAATGTGGTAACTGGGAGTAGCTGGAAAACTGTAAAGTAGTTTAAAATAGTACCTGGAGTTTTTTTTAAAACCAGTAAACAATATATTTAAAATTATTCACTTGTTGAAGTTGTAAAAAGACAAATCAATTTATTGATTAGGCTTTATTTGTAAGAATATCTTGTGGATACCCTACTGTAATTAGATTTTTTTTGGTTCAAGTGAAAGGTTGATGTAAAAAGGTAATTGAATACTTACATCTGATTTTAACCATTCACAAACATGTGAAAACTTCTGAAGCCTTTCAGGTTCCTTTACTTGCAAACCATAACTAATAATAGGTCTAAGTTTATTTGGTATTCTTGCATTACTAATACTCAAGGATGTGAAGTTTTCAACAACATTGGTTTTGATTTCATGAGCTTCAAGTCCAGCCCATGGTATTTTACCTTGAGTATCATATACAATACAGAATATTATTATATAATTAACTTTTTGAAACATGATTTACTACATAATGAAATTGTTGTTTGGAAAAAGATTTATTTAATTGTGTAATCTTTACCTGAGAAAAGTTCCCAAACCATGCAGCAGTAGCCATAAATATCTGAACTGAAACGCGGGGCTTGTCCCACTATGAGTTCAGGTGCCATCCAATTATAAAGGTGCCAACTGTGAGCTACTGAGGAGACAGGGCTTGGTTTACCTAAGTCTGCTTTGCTGCTGCAGTTTAAAAAAAACAAAACATCCCTATTAAAAAATCAAGAAGTTAATCTTAGAACAATGTACCCAAACAAAGCAAAAAAAATTCCCATCTACCTATTAGATTAATTGGCAAACTCAAAATCATAACTAACCTTTCAACCATGTATTCAAAGTTACCAACTTTAACTAAAGTTTCAGAAACCAAATACACAGCATAAGAAGAGAGACCACAGTGAATTAAAGACTGATTGTGAATAAACTCCATAGCGGCACAAACATGCTTTATAATAGTCATTTGCATGTAATACTGAATATGATGTCCCTGAAAAAGAAATATACAATTACATATGTTTTGTGTCAATCTTTTCAAATTTATTAAGATTCAACAAACAACCTTACCCAACCCTTGAGGAGTCTTCCAAAATGGGGCGGGGGGGGGGGGGGGGGGGGGGGGGGGGAAGAGAAATCTCAATGAAAAGCCTTATGGTGAGCTTCTAAAGTTTAGTAGGACATTGCATGAAAGAACAAAAACTACAAAAGGAAAATCTGAATAATAAACCAGCAGAGATTTTCAATCTAAACAGCAACAAATACTCCTAGTAGTAATCAAACAGCAGTGTCACACATTTCTCTAAACATCACCAAATGGTAATTGTTTTTTAATTATCTATTATGCACACTTTACTCAACTGACTCATTCCAAATTTTGGAAGAATTTCAAGCTACTGTCATTTAAATAGCAATACTCTGATTTCAACATAAGTCAAGCAGAAATACTAGTTTAAAATCTCTCCACACACATACACTTTCAATCAGTTAATCAATCATCTCTAAACTCTTATTGGGGTTGTTGGGGCTCAACAGTTGATTTCCTCATAATTTCCTGCCATCTATCTCTAACCTCTGCTTCTCTGAGAAGTTGTGACTGGGAGCCAAGTCCAATTTTTTTTATGTCCTCCATCAAGTGATATCTTTGCCTTCCCCTTCTTCACCCTTCTAACAGTGCCCTGCATTTTTTTGGATGGGCTGTTGGTTTGTGTGACATGCCCATACCATCTTAATTTTTTTTTTTTTGACTATGCTCAGCAGACTCCCAAAGGAACCAATCACATTAGTGTTCCTTTTACAGAGTTCTTTACTATGCACTTTACAGAGCATTTATCAAACAAATTTTATTGTTTAGGGGTGAATTTTATGATAACCATATATTGTAATTTTTAAAATTATTTAAATAAATAAAAACTAATTATTATGATATATCCAAAACTGTTATTGGGTGAGATACTTACTGATTTGTGTAAATAATGGTACAAATTAGATGACTCTACATGCTCAAATACCAGCATCATACTGTCAAAACAGATAGATTGACAAATTCCCATTAGGAGTAAGATGTTCGGATGTCTTATTTTCCTAGTAGTAACAAAAGATAGAAGCCAAAAAATTGCAATATTAATAATTTAAATCATTGGATGGTGGTTGATTATATAACTTTTTAGAGCAATTTTTGAAAATAGTGTCTAAAACGACAACTTTAAGGAGAGGTGAGAAACATATAAAAGATATGTTACAATTATCTGCATAAACCGTTGATATAAAATAATGACTTTAAGAAATAGAGTGGTAATTATAAGAAAAGGAAATAATGTAAGACTTAAAAAATCACTTGGAAGAAGATTAGCAGTAAAGGAGATGAACGATGCAGGAATTACATTGCCTGAGGTAAAGAAAGATTCTGAAAATCATGTATGTGTGGTCTAAAAATATGATGAAATATTTGCAACAGTAATACACTAGTCAACAAACATCAACAAAATATAACTGTTGTAAGGAAAACACAATTACCCTGAATATTCAGCATCTGTTATCAGAAGATCAAGACCTTCTTCCCCTTGAACGTCAGTCTTTTTTTGCTTGACTGTTACCAACATTGTGACCCAGTGCATTCTGAAACAAAATGTAAAGAATAAGCAACAATACAATTTTAGAAACTAAATTTAAAATTTTAAAAATATCTAAAATTACCAAAAGAACAGAATGGTAAACACACATTATTAGAAACATTGGATTTTTAAGGCAAAATTGTCATACTTTATAACATCTTTCATAAATCACTCATTTGGCTAGGAAAATTAGCACCTTCTTTAAGACTGTTAAGCCACCATAATAAATTGAATACCCATTCACATTTTATTCTATAATAACACTTAAAGTAAAATAAATTTCAAACAGGAGTAGGCTGAGACTCACTCCTCCATAAATGTGCCATATCCACAGTCAAATCGTGTAGCCCTGACAACATGCAGGACATTTTCGCTGATTAGAGGTATCACTGAAATAATGCCTCCAGAGTTATCATTGCCTAAATAAACCTAAAGGGGGAAAAAAAGAGAAAGATACAACTGGAAATTAGTTCCTCATTTTCTTAAAACACTCTATGAGTTGGCCTAAATATTTATTCTATTCAACAGCTGCTAAGAAACAGCATTTTTTGGATTAACATCTGTTTTAAATGTAATTCCTTCAGGCTATTTTATTTTATTTTAGATTTTACAGGTATTTTTTTTCAAAAGCTACTTGAATCACGAGTGCACATTATACATGTCTCAGAGAGTTCTAAGCCAGCAAATGCATTGAAGACCCTAAAATAATACCAACCTTTCCAAATCCCATACTGTGTACTCTTTTGAGATTTTCAAAGCTTGTATCACTACCTGTTCTTATCTTCATAATTTCCATTATTGATGTCTGTTTCTGTGGTCTGTAAAACAGAACCGTTTCAATTCAAGACAAATTGAAGAGCATTTTCATATCAAGTAAAAATTAATAACAATTATTCCAAGATTTTTATTGAAAGGTACTAAATGGATTTTTAGGGTTATACTTAGTATTTAGGATTAAAACTGTTTTTTGAGCTACATGAAAAATTGGGCAATATGATTATGAAAAGAATATAACAAGTTGCAGTGTTTAATAAACAATAGTTCATTTTTTGAAAAAGTATGAAAATAATGCAAATCAAATTGTAATATAGACTAGAAATAATACCAGAAAAAAAGAGCAATGTTATGGAACCAATAGCAGTAAAATAACACCAGGAAATAATCCAGCTATACAAGTATTTTAAAAAATTTCACCTTCTAGCATATTTAGTAAATGTATCAACGTTTACAGCATCCCCACTATATGCCATAGCATAAAAGTGAGTTTTGTCCAAAAACTGCAACATTCGTAGTCGTGTTTTTCCATCTTTGTTCATATTGGCCCAATCTCTCATGCTGTTTCCATCATTGTCATGAAGTCTGAGATCCCCACCAGCCTCAATTAACTTCCCAACAAGTCTAACATTGCCCACATAGCAAGCAGCATGTGTTGGTGTAATGCCATCTTGACTTTTTCTGAATTTAATTTTTTTAAAAAGCAGTTTAAAAAGAAAATGTGAAAGGATGAAAAAAATAATTTTAAAATTGATGATAAAGAATGATCACAGTGTAACAGAAAAAATATAACTCTTTATTTCATTTTCATGTGCCTATGAATTAACATTAAGTTACAAATGGACCAAAAATAGTCTTGATCCAGTTTAAAAAGGGTTATAAACATTAATATTTGTCCAAGTAAATAGTTATTATAGTTATTATAATAACTTACTAAGAAACTATTCCAATTCACGATAAAAAACATAGCAACATACTCATTTGGGTTTGCACCATACTGTAGTAAGAGAAAAGCTGTGGATTCATTGTTTCTAGAGCATGCACAAAATAAGGGTGTCTGACCTTTATCATTTGGATAATCCACGTAAATAGCTATATTTAAGAATTGAAAAAATATATAAAAACAACATAAAACAAACACCTGGTCTTAAAAATCATTACAATCAAAATACTCACACTAAAAAAAGAATCAAACAAAATAATGTATTGCATGCAGTTAATATACTTAGGATGTATTTTTAATAATAATGTATGTACAGGAAAAATATCTTAATATTTATGTTATATTTAAAATTGATTAAAAACATTGCTTTTTTCATTCATTCCGGAATAAATATGGACACTTAAAATATAAAACTTAGTACATGAACTCGTCCCACTTTTTATAAATTAATTATTTTTACAAATGTAGCTTATTTTTTTTCTACATTTTAAATGTTACCAGAGTGTAACACTTTTTTTAAAGAACGTCTAGTTCCTGATACTGCTTCTTTATGAAGGGAGATTCCTAAAGCATCTGTTTCTTCTAGGTTCCCAAGCGGAATCAGTCTAGGATATTGCTGAAATTTAAGTCATTGAAACGTTATATACATTTCAAAATTCAATTAGGAAAAGTATGCACTATATCACAGCTATATATTTTTGCACTTTGTCATCTCAGTGTTAGGACACAAGTCAAATATAGGGATTAACAATTATTACATACCCAAGATAAAGAGCGCCTTTCAAAGATTCCTCGCACCTGCTCAATAATTTTTTTTGTTCTTGCTGACATTTCTGTTATCCTCTTTTCATGGCCTATAAATTTAATAAAAAGCTTTTTAATACTGGATCATTAAACTGTAATTTTATTTCTTTTATTAGTCATTTACTGAAATATAAAGAAATAACACACTAAGTCATCATTAAAATAACTTGATTTGAGAACAACTACAAAACAAAACTCAGTTTCGAGAGAAGCAGTAGCAGTCGGTATGTCATGGACCCAACTTGGAGGAATTGCCCAAAGTATGATGGAGAGGTGTGGATGTGTCCCTATGCTCCACAGAAATGATGATGATAATGACAAAACAAAATGATCACATTGTGTTGTTAAAGTACAGTTAAAGGAATCTGTAAACTTGTTTTAATGCTAAACTCTGTTGTAGTTAAAATTTTAAATATTTAAAAAATGAACATTAATAATTTAATAAATTATATTTATAATATTAAATTTTTTTATTATTATATTTATATAATAAATACTTAATACAATGATTAAGAATAAGAGTAAAAAAAAGTTAAGAGTTAGTGTATCAGTGTAATCATTTATAATTTTTGTAGTGTGGAAAGGATGAGAATTTTTAAAACACTAGATTAGATCTAGATTCTAGATCTAGAGAGTAGAGGAAGAGAGTCTACATAATTTTTTGTTACAAAAATAATTTTAATTTTTAATTTGTAGGATAGATCTCTACTCTAAAATAATTTATGTATTCCTTTTAGCCTTTTACTAAATATACATACCTAAATTAGATTTAACAGCAGATCTAATCTAGATCTAATAATAATTAGTATTAGAATAGATCTAGAGATCTAGCATCTTGAAATCTATTTTTTTAGACTAGTCTAGATCTAGAGAATCTAGATGAATTGTATGCTTTACAAAATTTCGTATGATAGGGCGGCAAAAAGTTGTTTCAATACCAAATGCCACGCTTGAATAGCATTCCAAATTGATCAGTGGTTCTTAACCTTTTTTGAGGTACAGAACTCCACTAGTTTTTTTATGCACATTCACCGAACCCTTCTTAATAGTTTTATTGTCTGGGCTGACAAAATCCGATAGCAAATTATACCTGTTGGTATAATATATCTCTAAGACTGACACAACCAAACCCCCTGGGGTCCAATCGAACTCAGATAAAGAACCACTTATCTAGATTCTGGTTACAGTAAGGCACAGAATAGTTGTGGAAATAGGGGGAACTTATAGTTAAGAAGACCACCTAGGCTTAATTAATAACTAGCTGCATACCCGTGCTCCGCCACGGTAAATCTTCTTTAAATGTATTATCTTGGGAACAGATATTTAATGATTTGTTATACGATAGTGCTACACTCGCATATCCCCTCAAAGCAATTAAAGCAAAATGAATAAGCAGCTGACTGCATCATTATCTTTCTATAAGGAGTGTGTAAAAAAAAATTGGCGCAATTGTAATCTTTTAGTCTTTATGTTTTTTTGGAAGGGTTCTGATAGAGTTTAATTTTTAATGAGAATTCAATACATTAAAATAACAGACGACCATAAAATATACCTTACGACACATAAACAGCAATCTGAAAAAAATTCAACACTGTACCGACCCACACCTGACTCATTCTCATAGCCCAGGGATCGGCAACCTTTTGATACGCAACAGCCAAAAGTTACAATTTACAAAATTTCCGTTTTTAAAGAGCCACAATTTTAGTTCAATATTTTGGTATTTGATTAGGATTAGGTAAATAAATTTGATTTGTTATTTAAAATAAATAGCTTTAAATAAGAAATAATATTTATTCATATAAAACATAGACATGTTTTGACAGAATAGTAAAATTAGTAATCAAATAATATTATTCTAAGACTAACTCAATCCACTTTAGAAGCTGTTAATTTTTTTTTTTTTCTTTACGGATATCACCGGCTCAGGGGGTGTCTCCCATTAGCCAGTCAGGCCTCAACACGGCAAACGCCGACTAACTGGTTTGGATATCGGTTTGAATAACTTGCATCGTACGCTTCTATCCTTTGCCTTTGGTTCTCACCAGGCTTATCTTCCATCCCACTGAACGCAGGGTAAAGTCTTACCCCACCGTCCAGTAAAAATGAAATTATATATTATATAACTATTAATATTTGTGCAAGGAGCATCTAGACCTCAATAGAGCCGCATGCAGCTCCCGAGCCGCAGGTTGTCGACCCCTGTCCTTGTCCTAGCCGCATCAACCCGCAAGCACCACTCGTACACGGCACATCACTGTATTATCCAAACGGCTGCATCTATAATGTTTTTTATGCTGATATAGCAACCAAAACCGTAACTCATAAACCTCTCTAAAATTTAATTTTACATATCAAACAATATATTCCTCAATATAACATTTTTAAAAATGGCGCAACGCTCTAACTGATGTCTGCCGAGATTTCTCTTCTCCCCTTCCCCGTGGTGTAATGTAAACCGCCGACGTACATCACGTATTAAACCACATACATTCAATTTAACTTTAGCCATTTCGTAGATTTTAATAATTTAATTATTTAGCGTGAGTTTAATTTATTTTTAAATTAACTCCCTTGTCAACATTAGAAAAAAAAGAGTTTAATTAATTGGATTTTTCTAATCTACTGTTATTATGATATTAAAATGTATCCCTTTTTTTCTGAGAATCTAAACGAAAATGATATTTGACATTGTTGTGTCTCACATATTTTGTACACATTTAATGTTCTGTAAATTTTAAATAGGCCATGCCTAGTTTTTTTTATGACTTACAACATGCAGACTTAGACAAGCAGAGCGCCTGGCCTTTTTCCTTTTTGTAACAATATCACTCCACATTAGCGTCTGCACTTCTGCAGTTAGTGTCATACCTACTAGATTTGGACCGTCAATTTTCATTGAACAAGTGTAACATTTGCTTGAGGTATTAGATTTATTAATAGTAGCATCAATCAGCTTTTCTATAACTAGCGTATCCGTCTCGCGTTGCTAAAGCGATCTTGTCATACACTGGGTGATGGAACATTTTAGGCTATATATATAGGGTTTCATCAACACGTTGCTAATGGTGTATGTTTAGACGTGTGACCTTTTTTCTAAAAATAAACTATTTACATGTAAAGGGGTCGTCCATAAATGACGTCACACTCGAAGGGGGGGGGGGGGAGGGGGTCCGTAATTTTGTGACGGTGTGTGATGAGGGGGAGTGGGTGCGACGTCATACTTTTGCATTATAAAAAAGCAATGTTAGAAAACGAATTTTAGACGTTTCGCGTTTTAGAAAACTGTTTTAATAAATTGTTATAGGAATTGATTAAAATATCGATGTTTTAAAAAAAAATTCAACTGCAATTTTTAGGGGGGTTGTAGGCTGAGGTGTGACGTCATTTTAGGGGGGGGGGGGTCTGGCTTTTTGTGACGACGTGTGACGGAGGGGAGGGGGGGGGGGGTAAAAATCGTCCAAAAAAGCGTGACGTCATTTATGGATGACCCCAAACATATCCTGCGCTATATTTCTTGTATCTTAGTTGTTGGGGCGCGGGTTTGTGCACACTACCTCCCAAACGCCACAAGAAGATGTGCTGTATAAAAGCCTTGGTACACGCTAATCATTCTCCGTAATAGCGAGATAGAACACCTCCCTGTGCCAGATCGTCCCGGGGAGCCATATATTACACTACCACATGGGCACTGGATGCGATCGCTCGTTTGGTTCGGCCTTCTAATGTAGTTGCCCGACGTGTCTATAGTGTAGGGTGCTCTTTAAACCGAATAAAGGCGTCATAGTGCTAAAAGGGGGAGGCGGGGTGCTCCGGGTCACTCTACCACAGGAGGACGCCCAAGTTACTGTTTAACAATATATTTAAGCACTACCCTTGACTCCCCCCCCCCCCCCCCGCCATGCAGGGCGCTTGGAAACTCGGGGCACCCATCTGTATTCTAGCGCCGTACTACTACCCTATTTCGATTTAATTAATGATAGTGTATGACGCTATTTAAAACAAAAGTAGGCGTCATAGTGTTCATACGACCCGGACCTCTAGGTGCCGGATGACGCCCGTTGCTGGATGTAGTCCATCGTTTCCCTAGTAAACGGCGCTATTTAAAATGAATTTAGGCTCTCTAGTGCTCATGTGGAAGGCCGGGGCTGCGGGGCACACGACAGCTGTGGCCCTGGTAAACGTGGCTGGTTCGATTTAGTCAACGATTACTGTAGTCCATCATATCCATAGATTATATGGCGCTCTTTAAAATGAAAACACCGGGCAGATGAAGCTCGATAGTTGTGGACAGCAATCCGTCTTGGAGAGAAAATTACTGCCTTATAGTTTGTTATGGGTTGGACAAAGGTCATGGGAGCAAATCCAGGCTGAAATCGGAATCAATGGCCTATATAGGTGCATAACAGGTTGACACCTAACAATAGTGTTGGAGGAAATCCTTTTACAAAATTACAATAAAGAACATAGAAAAAGAAAATGAATGTAGGCGCCATATTGCTCATGGATGCGCTTGGTACAGTTTGAATTAATTAGTACCCATGACCCTATGTACTGAGCATGTACAGGACGTTTAATCAACGGATCCCAATGATAGCCGCTGTGGAACTTTGCATGCAAAACCGCATCCTACCACCGGGGCGCCGCCCCTGTGACGCTTAATTTTTTTAATGGCAGAAACCATCCCAGGGATACTCCTACCAACTTTCCAAAGTTTCATTGCGATCGGTTGAACGGTGTCGTATCGTAATAAAGACCTACAGACACACAGACACAGACACAGACACACACACACACACATATATATATATATATATATATATATATATATATATATATATATATATATATATATATATATATATATATATATATATATATATATATATATATATATATATATATATATATATATATATGGATGAAAAATTGATATTCCGCCCCCTGCTCCTAAAGGGGTATCAACGCCTCTGATCGGGAGATGGTTAGACATAGTGTGACACGTTGTGTGTGAAAAAAATCCATGATAAAATAAAAATAAATGATTCTTCTTAGCAGTAAAATATGTGAAAATATAGGAATATAGGTCTACTTTACCGAATGCATTCCTTCCTCTCAATATAGATTTTCGATGTAAGTCTGTTTTTTTCTTCTCTTTATAGAATAAGCTTGGAAATTGGCCCGATAGTTTTTAATAGGTTATTGTATTGTTTCATTTTGCTAGCACCAAATGCAAATAAAATAAAGAACTGACAAATAATGAACGTTTTGAAGTTATGGGTCACACTTCTTAGGGTAAAGGGTGGTGAGGGGGGGGGGGTTCGAATTTTGTGATGATGTAGGATACGTCACGGGGTGTGTGGACGTCACACGTTTTTTTTTTTTTTTTTATTTCAAACTGGATTTTAGTAGTTATTTCGCGTTTATAAAGACTTTTTTGTGTGTGTTAATTGTTTGCAATAAAAAACGAACCAAAAAATCTAGTGCTTGCCCAATACATTAATATTTTATAAAGAAATAGCCGTTTAAAAAAATACGAGTGTAGCACACACTGAAGTGTGGCGTCATTTTATGGGTAAGGGTGTGGGAACTGAGGTTTTTTGCCTACGTGTGACGATGGGAAGAATATGCGCCTTATATATATATATATTGAGATATTAGACAAAATGGTGAATACTGGGATAATTTTCTTTGAACTTTTTGAACACTTTTTAGCGCAATTTCCATTCTGGAGAATTGCGTTTATTAACCCGTCATTTCTGGATGTATGAATGTATGAATGAATGGATGGATGGATGGATGGATGTATGTGTGTCCGCAGCTTTAAGTCGTATCTCCTCCTCAACGAAGCAATATCGATGACTAGTTCCAAAAGCAATTATGTTAAGCAAGTTACGAGGATGAACATAGGCCATAAAAATTCCGGGTTTCTTTCATGGATTTCCCGGAAAAGCCAAAAAACCTCAAAAAAAGCAGTTTTTGGCCCATATCTCGGCAACCAGACCACTTAGCGACTTGAAACATGTACCAATCGATTCCTGACATAATTTAGAACAATATTGCCGAAGAAAGTTTTCAAAAATATCCTTTCGTTTGGTCACAAACATTTTTTTGAATTAATTAAAATTTGGACCGAATTAGTAAGCATATTTATCCAACCACACCACACGCGTCATCACGTTCAATAGCTGCGCCATCACGTTCAATGGCTGCGTCATCACATTCAGTAGGCGCGCAATGGTTTTTAGTCATGTAACTTTATTGTAAATAAAACATGTAAAATACTGAAAAAAAAGAAAAAAAAAAAAACGTTTTAATAACTAACCAATGGTTTTACTAACCCTGCTATTGATTTACGCTACGACAGTGCTATTTTTAGATAACATAAGGAAATTTCGCTTAAATGTCACTAGACTTTTTAATTAACTTGTTTAAGAATCGATGTTGAATCAAATTAGCTAAACCAATTTTTTTTGTCAATGCTTACAAATATAATTAAACGAGTGCTAACAACAAGTGTTTCTTCCAGGTATTCCTTCGGGGAGTGGGGGGAGGGGTCAAGAATATCTCCCCCCCCCCTCCCGAACGAAATAGAATTTATATAAAAAATATACCAGTGTCGCCCCCCCCCCCCCCGAAAATATAAAGTGCCCCCCCTCCCCGGAGAAAAAGTCTGAAAGAAACACCGCATAGGGTACTACGAAAGCCTCATGTATAAGCAGACGTGGGTAGAGGCTAGTGCAATGTGCACAAGGACATGCGGTCAGTGGGTGAGCAATGATCGCGAGGTGGAATGTGGAGGGGATTAACAAAACCACAACTCAAAAAAAAAAAATGCACGCAGCGCTTCTTCCACCTGCTGTTACGTCGCCCAATTAATTTATTTTCTGCTTCAACCGATCGATAACAGACATTTGGTTTAAAAATAAAATTATCTTTTTAATGAATGTGCTTAGATCTAGGCCTACAAGTAAGAGAAGAGCAGATGCTGAGCGTTTGTCTCAACCCACTTAGTATTAGTAGGTCAAAAAGAATTAGGCTGTCTGCAAAGCAAAGGAAGCGCTATTTATTTCCTGCAGTCGCTGCAACTTACTTATCTACTACGAGCTGACCCGCGCCCTTTTATTTCCCCTACCCCATCCCCCCCACCCCGTGAAAGCAGTTTACGGACGACAATGAAAAGATCAAGCAGAACTTCTTACCCCAAATAGCCGTTACTTATTCGATCAGGCTCTACGATAAACATTCGGGGTGAACCTTAGCTCACCAGAATGGTGGAGGTGGGGGTGGTAGCTATATCAGAGGCGTAGCGACCCTTCCCGGCGACCGGGGCGAACTTTCAATTTATATATATACGAGCTGACCCGCGACGTAGCATACGCCGCTATTTAATTTAATTCCTATTTTTAGCGCAATTTCCATTCTGGAGAATTGCGTTTATTAACCCGTCATTTCTGGATGCATGAATGTATGGATGGATGTATATGTGTCCGCAGCTTTAAGTCGTATCTCCTCCTCAACGAAGCAATATCGATGACTAGTTCCAAAAGCAATTATGTTAAGCAAGTTACGAGGATGAACATAGGCCATAAAAATTCCGGGTTTCTTTCATGGATTTCCCGGAAAAGCCAAAAAACCTCGAAAAAAGCAGTTTTTGGCCCATATCTCGGCAACCAGACAACTTAGCGACTTGAAACATGTACCAATCGATTCCTGTCATAATTTAGAACAATATTGCCGAAGAAAGTTTTCAAAAATATCCTTTCGTTCGGTCACAAAATTATTTTTTAATTAATTAAAATTTAGTAGGCATGTTTATCCAACCACACCACACGCGTCATCACGTTCAATAGCTGCGCCATCACGTTCAATGGCTGCGTCATCACGTTCAGTCGCTAGGCGCGCAATGGTTTTTAGTTATGTAACTCTATTGTAAATAAAACATGTAAAATACTGAAAAAAAAATTAATAAAAAATGTTTTAATAACTAACCAATGGTTTTACTAACCCTGCTCTTGATTTACGCTACGACAGAGCTATTTTTAGATAACATAAGGAAATTGCGCTAAAATTGTCACTAGACTTTTTAATTACCTTGTTTTTCAGTAATTCATAATTTGTAAATTCGACACTACCAATGCTGCGACTGAAAATATTTTGCTTTATTTAAAACACTATCAGTAGCTAGTGAAGGACGATTCATCACCCTCACTTTCCACTCCTCTCTCCCCCCCCCCCCCCCACTCCGCCTCCATGAAACTGAAAGCAGCCGTCTGTGACGACAGTTTACAGGCGACAACGAAAAGACCAAGCAGAACATGTTATTATCTCCCCTTAGTTTCAAATCGTTTAAAAAACTAAATTATCTACCCCTAATAGTGGTCACTACGTTTGTAAACAGCTCACCAGACTGGTGGGGGTGGGGGTGGTGTCTCGCATGGTCCCAATAAAGAGAATTATATATAGATATATAGATTCTACTTTTCATATAATTCATATTTACAGAGTTTCTTCCAGGCATCTCTTCCGCCCCCCCCCCCCCCCCCGAAGAAAGTCTACCCCCCCCCCGAAAATATGAATATATATGTGTGTATGTGTGTATTTGTGTGTGTGTGTGAGAGAGAGAGAGAGAGGGAGAGATAAAACCCGGACAAGACTTTCAATAATTACCAACACTTACATCGATGCCAAATGTATTTCTTTTTTTAAATGCTTTACCCTTTAGAAAAGTAATATCGACAAAAATCAGTGTGCCTGGCTGAGTTTAGAATGTAGCTTGTGGCAGGTGCAATTTAATCTAGATCTAGTCCCATTTTAAATGTTCTGTTTGTGGAGAAATTTAACCCAGGATCTTCAGGACGCTCTTTAAAACGATTGTAGGTGCCACAGTGCTCACTTGATGGAGGAGACAGAGAGTAACTGACAGCGTAGAACGAAATAAGAGAAATGATAAGGTGGTGGGTAGAGCATACCTTCAGAAAGACTGTCATTTCACCTATAGGCAGGTGTTGGTGTAGAAACCACAGGGGAAAAGGAAGGGGGGGAGACCAAAAACTCTTTGAAGAAAATCGTTCGAAAGAAAGATGGGGGAGGCTGGGTTGTATGGACTTGAGCTTAAACAAAAAAAACTCAAGGTAGTTAATGAAGTGTTACTTATCTGTTACTCACATCTATTTAATCAAAAAGAAAAATGGGATACCACTACCAGCAATCATATTAAAAAAGAATGCAGCTTAGAATGAGATTTTTATATTTTTATCACGTTTGCCGTAGGTTGAGGTGTGACGTCATTTTAGGGTATGGGGTCTGGATTTTTGTGACGACGTGTGACGGAGGGGAGGGGGAGGTAAAAATCGTCAAAAAAGCGTGACGTCATTTATGGATGACCCCATAGCAATCGAATGATTGGTGTTGTAAGGGGGTCATCCATAAATGACGTCACGCTTTTTTGACAATTTTTTTTGGACAAATTCTAACATTGCTTTTTCAAAATGCAAAAGTGTGACGCCACACAATCTGAACCCCCCCCCCTCCCCCATCACAAAATTACGGACTTCCCTCGGCCCACTAGTCCACTACGAGTTTGACGTCATTTATGGACGACCACTAATGCATAAAATACATTCTTTCATTTCTACATAGGCTTCTAGATTTTTGTATGCATTTAATTAAAAAAAAAGCTTTATATTTATATTAGGCCTATATTTACTTATCTCGTACATGCCTTTGCATAATTTTAACAAGGATTTTTAAAAGGATTAATTATCCATAAAACAATAAATACATTGTAGTATGATTGTAGGGCTTAGACTATAACAATAGGCTTATTTAGTTCATATCCACTTCATTCTGTCCCGCCCTTCCCCAACCTATTACGGCTTCTTTGGCTTTGAAAAAAAAGTTAGTTGAGAATGAGTGACAGCGGTTATTGTTAAAAGACAGTAGATCTAGATTCTAGTCGAGATCTATCTAGATCAAGGTTTTGCTATTGAGTAGTCACTTCAGATATAGAAAAATATGTTAGTATCTTTTTAGTACCTTTTGTGTCAGTTGAGAAGGAAAAAGTAATCGCTAATTGCCAGAACAAATTCTGATAATGTGACAGCAAGCAACATCCAAAAATGCTATATTTCTGAATTTCATGTTATGAGTGATGTACTTTCTATCTTTACGTACTGTGTACTAAAAATTAAAGTGGTAAGAAATAATAATGTTAGCCTAAATTAAAAATATATGTCGTGGTCTAGACATTTAGAATCTGGATCAATTATTTGAAGGGGATTGCTGGTTGATCAAAATTAAAAAAAAAAACCACTGTGTGAGTGACACACTTTTCTGACTTCTCAACTAAGTCAACTGGAACTCCTGTTTCACGCTCATCATCATCATGCATTGATTAAATTTAAATTAAATCAATGACACCAATCATAGACATAGATTCAAATAAAGTAAAGTTCTTAGATTCTAGACTTTAGTTCTGTAAGTCACTGACAGTTACTCAGATTCCGTGGTCACCCAATTTGCCAATTTTATCAAACTATTGGAAAATTAAATTAGGCCAAACAACCGAAAACAAAATCCACAATTTTTTTCCAGAGCACAATAAATTAATAATGAGATCTGGCGAGACTAACAAAATTTTCATTAATAACAATAACAAACCCACCCTTTTAGTGTCAAAAAAACTATTATGCAACAACCCAAAGATTAGGGTCAGGGATCACTTATGAGCAGCAGATTGACAACATACTACTACTACTAGACTTATGCTATTAAATACATAAATACATATGTTTAGAATTTGAAAATATATTGCTATTCATGTACATGTACTAACATAAAATTAACATGTTACATTAGTTACACTGAATTGATGTTTATAAAACAAGCTTTGAATGACCATTACTATTATATTCAGAACCCTTCTCTCATTGTAAGAGTTTGTTCTTTGACATTTGAAAAAAAGATTCTTTAACTCATCATGCAAAACATAACAATTAAAAGCATACTTTGAGTGCATTTGTGGTAATTCATGATCATTTATACAACTAAACTTAAGTAAGTGAACCCTAGTTTGTTTACATTACATAACCATTCAGAGACTAGAACATTTTTTGTGTCTTGAGTTTGTTTAGCTTTTGAAAATATTAATAACTCACACTCCATTAAAATCCTTTTTAAATGTCCCCTTTTAGAGTTTTCTGAGCTGATGATGTTTTCAAAGTAATATAATCTATGTATATAAAAATGAAAGTACGTTTGTGGGTATGTGGATTTGTCCTTTATGCATTACTACATCTTTATCCCATCACCATGAAACTGTGATTTTTCTCTTTATACGGTTTATACAAAGTAAAAGTCGTTCATCCAAGTGCCATGAAACTTTTGGGAGTTGATGAAATTACTCCCGAGAAGGATTTTGCAAAATATGAAATTAAAATTTGTTATGGGTGCCGCCCGGGAGGGTGCAATGTTTGTTATGAATGGTTTTGGCGCCACAGGATGGTTTTGGCGCCCCAGGCTTTCCCTTGAGTGAAATGTTTTAAAAAGTACCCTACAATATTGACACTGTGGCACACAACATTCGATGATTAAATTGAGCCAGGGGCCGTATGCTGTGCCCCTGTGGTAGTGTAACTGGGTTCCCAAGAGCACCCCTCTACACCTTTGACACCTGAGCGGTTGCCGAAGTGTGTTCTACCTCACTATTGCAGAGAATAACGTACACTCAAGGCCATCATAAAGCACCCTCTGGGGTGTGCTGGGCGGTAGTGTGGACAAACCCGTGCCCTGACAAATATGACCCAAGAAATATAGCGCCGGCATTGTTTACATTTAAATAACTCAGTTTTATAAAACAAGGTCACACGGCATAGAATATAGGATTATTTTGTCAGACTTTCTTCTGAAACCGCAGCAAGGTATGGGAACGGGCACAGTATTAATACAAATCAATAGTTATGTATGTCAAACATATTAAAGTATAACAATTTGTAGATTACTTCTATAATTTTTGTTGAAAATAGTAATGACTAAATAAACAGAAAAAATAAACCAACTTAAATGATAACACTAGCTATAATAGATTACTTCCATTAAAATACATTATGTTATGATTTAGCAGTTGTGACATAAGTTTAACTATGATGTCATATAAGTGCTAATTATTAGTATTTATTTAATTTAGTAATCACACTTTTAACATTTTAAATTCCCAGCAATTATCTCGGAGTTTATAGATGATGTTGTTTGTCACCATAATTTGACCAAAAAATAATCACCTTAAAGAATGGCTGATTCATCAAGACAAAGTCGATTAGCTCGTATTAAACCATATTTAGTAGATCTAAGGTAAGATTTAAAAGCTCTTTTAAAGTTTATAGTTCTACTGTTTATGTGATTGCTTATAATATTCACTATAGATCATAGTATAAGATTTCTTTGGGCTGATTGTCCAAATTCAGGTGAATTTACAGAATTAAAATAGAAAGTTGGTCTACTAGATTTATGTTAATTTGATAAATTAGATTACTACATGGGGTGAGGGAATGAAGAGAAGCACACTTGTATTAGACTTATCCGTCTAGGACATTACCCCTCCCACTTTGTCATTTGCTCCCCATAGGAATTAACTCTTATCAATTATGCTCTTGTCAGTTATCTTATGGTCATTACCCCCTCTGTTGAATACTTTTATGTTTTATCTGTAAAATAGTTAAATAAACCATATTTCATACTTTAGAAAACTGCAGAATAAAAAACAGGGTCACCTAATTGCAGAATATACTTATTCACTATGGTTTGTTCCCTCCTAAAAGATTCATCATCATCTTTTCTCATTTGTGTCCAAGACACATGGGGCATATGAAGTAGATTAATCTGTTTCAAAGACTTCAGCATACAGAGGGAAAGTGTGTTCAGCACTCACTATATGAGTCAGGTGCCCATCTGACTTGAGCTTAGATTCTGAAGTTGAGAGCTGCGAGTTAGCTGTCATAAGCTCTACCTTCCAAACACAATGCCCCTTCTAAAACATTTCCTAACTTTCTTGTGTCCTGCTTCCTATAATATAAATGTGTATTTAAATAATAATAATTTTCTTTCTACAGAAAGAAGGAGGGTTTACGCACTAATAATAAGGTATAGTTTTTTAAATTTTAATTGTACTATGTTTATTACTGTGTTCCTTTTAGTTAAACAGCATTGTGATTCGTTTAGTGTAAAATATATCTGTATTAAGTTACAAATAATGAATTATTTGCATCCTTAATAGTTATAAAGCATTTTGAAATTTTGCAGCCTAATCTTCTAATGCTAATGCAAGATTTGAAGGATGAAGGTAACACGCTGTTTAAAGAATCGAAGTATGTAGATGCATGGGAGTACTACCATCATGCTTTATTTTTAGCGAGTCAGTTGGAAAAAACTTTTTATCACAGTGTGGAAAAAGACTTTTTAGCCACGCTGTATTGTAATGCATCACTTTGCTGTATAAAAACAGTAAGTATATGTCCCTCTTTTAAAAAAACGTTTTATTATAATTTAAATTCAAATAAAGCATTTTAATAATTTCTTTCAAAATGTTGAAG
The DNA here is from genome assembly GCF_028476545.2 of Physella acuta. Lineage (NCBI taxonomy): Eukaryota > Metazoa > Mollusca > Gastropoda > Physidae > Physella > Physella acuta. The sequence continues at coordinate 103,053 of NW_026732566.1, forward strand.
ATATTTTACAATAGCAGGCTTCTGATTCTGTATGACCTATTTTAATTACGTTAATTAACCATTTCTTTTTATTTTAAAGTTAATTAATTTTAGCTAATTTCTTTTTTCAAACAAGGACAATTATGTTGATGCTCTAAAAGATGCTGATAAAGGTATGTGTCTAATCATTAACTTTAATTAATTAATTAATGAATAAACACAATTGTAATAGCTACAATTTTTATACGGTATTAGCAATTTATTAATTAACTTTTCTAAAAACTGTGGCTTATCCACAGCAAATATGGTTCCTAACATGTGTGTTACTTTTTTCATACTTCTCATAGCTATAAATTACAGTACTAATACAAATATTTCCACCTAGAACAATTTTGTAGAATAAGTTTTAAAAAAACTCAGTAATTTAAAAAAATTATCATGTCAGTTTAAGATACTTAATACAGCACCTGATTCTGAGTCTCTAATTCAGCTTTGCAGTATCAAGGCTACAATATAAAAGCTATGTACCGTAAAAGTCTAGCCTTAAAAGAATTAGGAAACTACAAAGACGCATTAAAACAGGCCAAGAGAGGAAAAGAAATAGATCCTAAGGTTAGTTTTTGTTGTTTGCTATGTTGTGACTGCTGTAATTCTACCATTATAAACTGTTCTTTGTTGCTCCATACTTTTAGTAACACAATTTATAATTCAAAATTGGTATGATATAATCCAACATTAACCCCTAACCCTTAAGAAAGTAAAATCATCAGGGTCCTAACCCATGCTTTCTCAAGACTTGACTCTACTCTTTTCTCATTCTTTGTTTAAATAGGAAAGCTTATTTAATTTCACCTAGCAATAGTGCATCAAGGTATCTAAATGTCTGTTCTGTCTTGCCTCATTTTAAGCAGGAAAGTACCAACCTTTAAAACAGTTATAAACTAATCTTACTGGTACTTGTTCAAAAATAAAATTATACAACTTCGTTGTAGTATATCAGGACTTAAGTTCAGATATCATGGCAAAGTTTTTAAAATAATAGGAGCACAAATAATGATAAAATAAGGTGCTACTTATATTTTGTAATTAAAATGTTTAAATTTAAAAGGGAAATCACACATTTTTTGCTGTTACAAATAGTAAACAATAGTAAACCTTATGTTGTGTTAATAGAAATTTTATCTAGTTGTGTCAATATACATCTATACAACTAACCATTGTAAATAGTGTATTGAATTATTTGAGTGATGTATAAGAACCACCTAGCCTATCTATATAATATGTAATTTAATTGTGAAGGAAGTTGCCATGTAGATGAGAATCGCTGGAAGTTTAATCTAGAATTATTTGGAACGCAGCAGGAAATCTAATTAATGACCGGACATTATCTTCAGCGTCAAATGATGGTTGGGACCAGAGTGACTGAACATTATTTGAGACCCTTACCAAAGAACGACGGGAACCTGGAGTGGTTGGGTATATGGAGCACAGAGTGAGCTTGACTTGTGATCATTTGATAAGTAGTGGGTAGACAAGGCCTATATATTGGGCCAGGAACCAAACTATGGGCAATCTCCGTGGGGCAAGGTCAAGAACAATGGTTACTACATTCACAGAGACAGTCCCTACATTATAGTCTACGCAGGCAACTCTCTAAGAATCGCTGTAGACCGTTGAGGAAGTAATAAAGCAATTAGGAACCATCCTTGAGACTTGACTTCATTTGGTAGAATGGGCTACATTGTGAAAATGTCCAAAGGGCCCAAAGTCAAAGAACAAGGCAATTTTTTGTTCAAAAATCATTTTATTCATGCACTTTGATTGTGGTTTTATAAAAAAATCAAAAAGGAAGCTCTACATCTGTGATTGTTCTACATTCACTAACCTACACAATTGCATAGAAAAATATAAAACAAAACCACTACATGAACTCAGAGGCGCCCCCTAAGGACAGGCAATTACCCAATTGGTCAGAGAGGGGAAATTTGGTAATTGAAAAACATAATTTAAAACGATGGTATATCTTGTACTAGATCTAGTATTACCATGGGAATTGAGATTCCCATGGACGGTAATACTCTGGTTAAGTAATTAAGTAGGCTACATAGGATTTATTAATTCTTATACTATTACTATTAAAGAATTAGGCCTAGGCCTATACTTTATTTTTTTATAGGCCTATTACTTTTACTTATTAGCCTACAGTTTAATTTAAATAATTTTATTTTTAGTTATTCAATAAATAATACATTAATATTAAAGTTACTTAATAACTTAGGCCTATACAAATTATTTTATCATTTTAGGCCTATAAATAAAGTATTTGTAATATTTTATACATTTACATTATACTATACATAGACTAGGCCCCAGATCTATATATACATTTACTATAGGCTATAGGGCCTAATAATAATTTAATATAATATTATAATTATAATAAATAGGCCTAAATTAGTAAATAGGGCCTACTACTAATAATAAATATTTAATTATTTTTAAAATTTTTAACATAGTCGTTAAATGTGTTTATTCAATAATTTCGCGTCATATGGTTCCTTTTTGCAATTTATGATAACAAAAGTGAAATTGATTTCCCCCCTAACCTCTTAATAATTTGTAACAAAAGTTACTGACAAACACCCACAATAATTCATGAATCTAAAATCTAATCTAAGATTTGTTTACGTTTTCCACTAATTTGCAATGAATGGCCAGATAAAAAATTCGCTTTTAAAGCTAAATCAAATATAAATACAGTGCAAGTATTTATCAAAACGTAATAAATTAAAGTGAAAAACGTTTTTCAACTTTGATGGATCTAGATTCAAGGTTTTATGATATATCTATTTTAAAATGTTCTCTGTCCGCTGTTTCTTGATTGTGATAAGAGGTTCTTATTGTATTGTTTTTATTATGTTGATCAATAGTTAAAACTTGGCATGCTATTATATTATTATCACATAATTAGAACCCTGTTTTGTGTTAAATATTCCTTGACATTTTTCACAGGGAAGATAAGCTTGAACCCCTAAGTTCCTAAGTACTAGCATGTTATGACTCTAAAATCGGCTTTTGGTGCTAATCAAATGCTACCATATTTAATTTAAGTTGGTAACAAACAAGTTTTAAACGACCACATTGGTCTATTATGTTTAATATTATTCATATGTAAAAATGGAAAAAAAAATTGCAACGCTAAAATGTAAATATTTTGTATTAAATATAATTTGATTTATTTGCCCAATATGGCAACTCTGTACTGCAAACTGGGAATTCCCCAACAGAATGTTTGGTGTTTTTTTTCCCGGTAGGAATGACTGATAATCCTGATTTCATCGTAGGAATGGTATTTACATTATTTGTTGAATAGTATTTCGAAAATAAATGTATAACAAAAGTAACTTATTTGATGATAGGTTATTTCCTTGAATACAACTCTGACTATTTTAATGCAGTTTTTAGATAGTGAAAGTTTTTGGTTGGCACACGTCCATGTAACGACTGTAATGTTAGTTTTAGTTTCTAGGAAAGATAAAAAAAAACAAAACAAAAAATTAGTGGAATGTTAGGTTATAGTTATATGCTTATGTCAGCAGTGATTTTTAAATACTTTTATTAGGTAACTTGCTCTTGATTGCACATAATCATAATAAATAGTAATATGATGGATAATGGGAATTTATTATAGTATAATTATTTATTAATTAGCTTAAAGTAAAGGGCCTATTTTTGTGATATTAGCTTCAAGTTAGGTATTATTAATTATATATCAGTAAACATAGCTTGAACTAGCACAAAAACTTCAATATTTCATAATTTAAAATAATTAGCTTAGATTTAATTATCAGGTTTTCTGTTCTTGTGTGGGTAATAATTAATTTTCAGCTGTCTTTGACACATTTAGAGCGCTGAATTTTATGTTTATATAAACTACTGTAATTTTAAAGAATAGTCTCACTAGCCATCATGTTTTAGTTCAGGAAATGACCATAGATGTTTCGTTTTTCTTTTGAAGAACAACTTTGATGACTTGGTGCAGGAGCTAGAAAATTTAGTTGGTAAAGAAAAGGAAATAAATACAGATTGGTTAAAGGGACCTGTGGAAACTGAAAAGGTTAGAAGTCATTATGATCATAGATACAATAGTACATTTTAATACACAGAACATAATACCTAATGGTTAACATACACATTTCAAGGAAATAAGGTAATATATATGTTACTACTATTATTAAAGATCTTAATGTGTTAATAGATTACATAACAGAGAAATTGTATTCCAACCGGTTTCATTTTAATTGCCATACAGCACAAACTTTAGCCATAAGTTGCCTTTTAATTTAGGAACAGAAAATATAAGTATATGGTTTTGAGATTTTATATTATTCAGGCTCTTATTGGCAGCTTTTCAGTTTTGTTTAGCTAAGGCGTATAGAGCCAACTAATAATAAAGAATCACTGCATAGATTATGTGGTTATGAAAAAAACTAAAATGGTGAGGAAATTAGGGCATATTTAAACTTATTTCTCAAAGGATGCACTTTTTTTTTTTCAGAAAAAAGGTGCAGAAAAGAAGAAAATGCCTTCAAAGAAAAAGAAAGGTCAGATATTCTAAATTTTATTTATAGTTCTTGATAGCCAAATGTTGAAATAAAATTTGAAAAAAAAAAAAAACCCACTTTTATTCACTGCAGTATTTTAATACATTTTAGTATTGTATCATTAGTTCTTTAATTTCAAATTTAAATCAAGAAAATATAAAAATGTTCTTATATCTAAAATGACAGGCAATGGATTGGGTAATGTAGGCCAAGATAGTAAATCACAATCAGGTTCCAAAGCTCAGAACAAAGGCAGTAATTCTGATAGAGATTCTGATTCCACTTTAAGTGACGATGATGCCCAATTTGCTGCTAAGATGCAGAGTGTTAAGAGCCAACCCAAACTTAATTCAGCTCCAGTGAATGCCCCGTTGGTAGGAAATATCAAGACAGAACCTGTGAAAAATACAAAACCAGTGGTAATTACTTAAAAATAAATAAATTCTGGAATTAGTTTTATTTTATTTATTGTACATGAACAGATCTTTTAAGAGTGATAATTTTATAATTTTAAAATGTTTAACATGGTCATCAGTGGTTGTCAGTCAATTAGCTGTAGTACACATTATGTTGTTAAAGTAAATTTGTAATATTTCCTTTCACTTACTTTTCCAAATAACAAATAATCCTGGAAGTTCATGCTAAATATTCTGTATATCTGTCATCATATATATTACAAAAAAAAAGATCCTAATGTGATTTAATATATACATGCACAAGATTGATGTTCTTAGCATTACTTATTCCAAGTGTAATTTTGTATTTTGTAGCAGCAAAAAACTTCAAAAGTAACCAGTTCAGATGGATTTACTACAGGTAAGACTTATTTGTTACTTTCTTAATATAATTAACCAAATACAAGTTTAACATCAGATGTACTTTATCTTCAACTTATTTCTATTGATCTAAATAAATGGTATCATAAAACTTTATAAAAACATTAATTAAAAAAACCCCCAGAAGAATGGTTTTGCAACCTTGTACCATTATTATATTAACTTCACCCTTAGTGTTTTTTTTTTACCATTAATTATTTTTAAACCAGGTGAAAGCATTTTTGAACCTGTGAATTCTTTACAATTTATTTTTGCTGTAAAAAATTGTGTTAATAAAAAACAATTTTGCATACTTTAACCAACCCCCCTACTTTATTTTAGGAAAAACTAAAGGTAGCCAACAGCAGAAACAGCCAGCTGTACAGATTGTCTGGCCATTAGAAAATTATGATTTTCAGTTAGCGTGTAAAAATTGTTTCATTAAAGAAGGGGAAGGAATAAAAGGTAAGGTGTGAAATAATATATTGTTTAAGAATAATAAAATGTGAAAAAATTCATATTCAAATAATTGTTTGTCAGAGTACTAAATATTTTTTCCATTTTTATTGTAGGATATAGATATAAAGCGGATTATTCCCATAATTGTAGTCATGATTTATTACTGGTGAGAACGAAGAACAGCCCAAGCTTAAACTGGTTAAAAATTCGACCACGTGATACCAAACAAGTTATTTCAATGTATTTTCTATGCAATCAGTTCAAGATTAATGAACCATGTAGATTAGGGGAAGCTAATTGTACATTTGCTCATAGTCAAGCTGAAATCAATCTTTGGACCATGGATCGTGATAGGACATTTAATATTCAGAATTTTATTAGAGATGCAGCTAAAGATGGAATTTGTAAGTATCTTACTCTTAATCTGAATCAGTAATGTCAACTTAAATTGATTCAAATTGCTTTCCTTTCTAAGGGAAAGCTTCATTTAAAAACTGAAGCTGTGGTTATTAGCTACATGTTTTGAAAAAAAAATAACCAAAGAATAAAAGTAGTCTAAAAGTACAAGATACTTTTACAGATTCTTCTGAAGTCTTAGAAGCGCGAGGTATCACACCTAAAACGAGTATTAGTGAACAATACATTCCTGGTTTACAGAGTGTCATTGGTAATAAACGTCAGGGTACACCTCCAGTGCAGTCTCCCCCACCACAGGTAGTTGAAATAAATTCATATTTACCTACTAATACATAAATTAAAAAAAATTATAATCCTTTAAAAAACAATTTTTATAAATGTGGAATCATTTCTTAATTTTTCCACAGAATGTTTATGATTTATCATCTCAAAGACATGTTACACCCCAAGGTGCTAATTTTGCTAGTAATGCTGGTCTCTCAAGCTTTTCCGCGGTCAGTCAATGTTTCTTTATTAAATCCTATGTTGTCTCAATAAAACAGTGATAACATAAAAAAATACTTATCATAATCTATCTTCATCATCATCATCTGTTCCCGTTTGTGCTCAAAACATATCGAGATGATGATTTTGAGTTCATCTGTTTCAGAGACCTTGGTATATAAAGGGATAGTGTGGTCAGCACTACGCCTTTATTTTTCCTAATGTGAGTTAGGTACCCATCATAGCTGGGTAGACTAAAGTACGTTCTTCTGACTTGAACCCAAGACTCTCGGGTTATCAGTCTAGCTATCCACCGCTAGACCACACTTTGATATTAAGTAAAACCAAGAAAAAAAGATGCTTAAATTAGTTATATACATCAAACAATTTTTTAAAATCATAGAAAATACAATGAAATTTAAAAAAAAACAGAAAGATATTTTACTAAGGATTAACTTAAATGATTATTTTTCTTTTATCATTATCATTTCTATTTTAAAAAAAGACACTTCACTTTCAAATTTTAGTATTATCTCATCCTAAGTTAAAATAGCCTTTTTTGAGCTTGTAAAATACATATTTCCGCAGACCTCAGCAGCAGCTAGACCAGGTTTACTGCCCAACCAAGGAGCCTACACTTCACCACCTGCACAGTTTCTCCCTCCTAGACCTTTCCAAGCTTTCCCTACCTTTACTCAGGCTATTCCCAGACATCCAACCGTTGTCACCAGACCCCCCGCACCTCTCAGACCATCCCAGCCAGCGTTTAGTTCTGCCATGCCTAATTTAAGCCAACCGCCTCCTAATATAGGCAAGATAAAAAACCCTCTGCCGCAGTTTAAATTTAAACTTTGTTGCCCGCAGTGTTTGATATTTTCTGGCAAGCCGTGGTATTACAGTTTAAACCAGTCTACCCATGACTGCTCGCAAAACATGCTAGCATTTTACGTTCAGGATACCATGGGGCAAAACTATTGGGTCCAAGTACGAGAAAGATCTACACATAGAACTTTTAAAGGCTTTTATGTTTTATGTCACAGTGTGCGTTTGGGTAATCTTGAACTGTGTAAATTTAGAAATAATTGTAGCTTTGCCCATAACAGTATCGAACAAAAATTGTGGAAATGTGAACAAGAAGGGGAGTTTGACATTGGCGAGTTTATTCTACAAAATAAGCAGGGTTATTCACCTGGAACTTCTAACACTGAACTGTATATTCGGCATATATTAGAGAAATTTGGAGGCTATTTTAGATTTATTTGCCGAGACTGTTTCTTTGCTCCTCATCCAATGATCAGCAGTGAAGGGGACTTTAACTCATGCTCTGGGACAGCTAGTCATTCATGGAGTAAATCAAGGATTTTAGCTCATGTCAAGAACACATCATTTACACCAATAGATCAACCGAAGTTTATGCATGACTCCGCATTTTATCTGATGTGCAACCACATGCAGTTTTGCCAATATTGGCTAAAAAATAGGTAATTGTAGTAAATATTAACTGTAGTAAAACGCATTTTATTTTGTCATTAGGTTGTACAAAAAGTGTGTAGACTCCATTTAACCTATGTCTTCTTTATTGTGCCTGATGTTGGTTGTGCATAATAACCCTAAAATCTTTCAGATGTATTTAAATATTTACTATTACTTCTATAGTGCTGTTCTAAAAGTAGTAAATTGAGTTTTATGGTTATTGATGCTCTATTAAATTTAACCTTAAGGTTATAAATGTAGAATTTTATGCACTCCAAAACAATTATACTGAGAAACTAAACTTTGTTTTGGTACAGCTGCAAGTATGCCCATAGTTTGGTTGAGAAAGCTGTGTGGATGATGGAGAGAGACACTAAAGCCTCCCGTGAAGAATTGGTGGCCATGAGTGCCAAGCTATTCCAGACTTTACCAGCCCAGGTGAGGCTTTTAATGCAGTGTCGTACAAGGTTTTGTTAAAGACTTGTCAGTGACAAAACTGTCCATAGAAACAAGTCAACGGTCAATGCTGGATCAGAATATATCTTGTCTAAAGATACATATGTGTGCTAGGAACTTGAGCATATAACTTTTAAACAGAAGATTGCACATGTTATTAAGGAAAGAGAAAGCAGGCATTTTTTACTTTTAAAAACATGAAAAATTGTAGTAAAACCTGAGATTTGCTCTACATAAGCAACACAAAATTAGCAAAATAAATGTCAAACATATTTTTAATGCAGTTTTTGCTGCCCAATATTGTAAATTATGTTAATAATGAAAGATACTGAGATCAGTGTTAGTTATAATTTTATGCACTCAAAAAATAATTTGAAAATTTTTCTTTTCCAATGTAGCCAACTGCTGCTCCTTCATCTAATTCTAATCCATGGGGTTACAAGGGACCACCTCGAACTATAGTACCTATTGTAGAAATAGCAGAAAGCCCGTCTCAGACCTCAGTTAATTTAGCTGAGTTCTGTAGAACATGCTGGGGCAAGGGTCAGAAGTCACAGGAAGATGGAAAGAAAGACAAATGTGTACGGGGTCATAACAACTTTAAGGTTGGTTTCATCATCTCTATTGTATTATTTATTTTTGATATATGAGCTGTTGATTGTGTACATTAAAAATTCTTTTTTTCTTCTACAGGTGAACAGTGTATTTTTGTCAATGCCTGCTGGTAAAGAAATTCGAAGTTTGCCTCCTGATCTGCCTCTTGGAATGAAACTTGTTTTATGTGAATTTCATCCCAAATGCACTCGTAGAGTATGCAAACATCCACATGGACAAGATGAGCTGGATGTTTGGACGTACATGATGAAAAATAGGAGTAAGTTTGTAGTTGAAACTTACATATTAATAGATGGTAAATATGAATAGTTTCTTTACCCAAATGTCCCGAGTTCTGATCCTTGGGCAGATGTGGCTTGTCAGCTGAGGACAGCAACATATATAGACAATCATTAACTGAGACTTTGAAAGCATATCTAGTAAGAAAAGCAGGCTGAATTCAGTCAACAGGGCATATATGGCGCAAAACCTGTTGATACATAGCACTTAATTGTATTACAATTAAGAACAAAAAGAACTTGAATGCTTCTGTGGTACTCATGTTAACATTGTCAATAACTTATGTTGAGTCAACACATTTTTTTAGATCTCTAAACTTGTTAGTAAGAACACTTTTTAATGAAACAAATGGAAAGGGGTACAATATTCTTTGTGCCATTTACTCTAGCTTTAACCTTAGCAATTAATTTGTTGTAGTGTCACCTACTGTCACTAAGTGTCTACCCGTACTTTGTTTATTTCAGTCAAATCTCTAAGGGAGGTGTGTGACATATGTAAAGAAATGCAGAAAAGTCGGACAACTAAAATAAACATGGGAGAATCTGTTGTTAATGTAATGCCTGAGAACGCAGCCAGACCAGTCGTGACTAAGCAAGTGAATCAGATCATCGCGCCAGGAGACCTGGTCATCAATGAACATTACTGCCACTACTGCGGAATCAGTTGCAACAGTAGTCGCCACTGGGATGAGCACTGTATGAGTGAAGTGCATATCAACAATGTCAATTCTGATAAGGAGCATCAATGGAACTACAGACAACCACCATGGGCCCAGGGAAATAATTTAGCTCTATGTGCCAAGTAAGCTTATGATCCTTACATTTATTAATATGGAAACCATAATAGATTAATTGAAAATTACTTCTGTATTGTTACTGTATGTTGTTTCAGTCAAAAGTATTTTTCCACCCCAGATTATTGTGCTATGTTTTTTCCCCAGACATCTGCATAATGAGTCTTGTCAGTACTCACATGTACCTGACATGTACAACCTGTGTAAATATGCACACAGTCAGGAGGAACTGGATGAGTGGAGGGAGAGATATGAGTGGAGACAAATGAAAAGAGTAGTTGCTAAAGAACGTCACATGTTTTCATACACAGAGTCATTACTGGAAGAATTTTATAGTGAAAATAACAGTATCAGAGTAGTAAGTAGACTTAATTTTATTTAAACAACTTTTAAAGTCAACACATCTGAAAATGATATATTCTCTTAAATATGGTCTATGTCATTCCATAAGGTTTTGCTTTCTTAAATGATTTTTTTTCCTTGTCAGATTTATCTTACCCATTTGATTATTCCAAAGGGTTTTTAGCTAATTATTCATTGATTTGTATAAGCTGTATTCTACCCACTCACAGTTAAACTTTTTGTCTAGTTTTGTCCAGCATTTTATTTTTTAAAAACATATTTTTTAGTTACTTGGTAATCAGTATTAGTTGTATGTATCAAGCTATAAAAATCTATAGCAGTAAGTATAAGTAAAAATAACCCTCCAAGTTTGATAAGAATGACAGTAAGAGAGAAAAGACTTTATAAAATCCTTTAAAAACATATATGAACTTGTACAGACATTGACCAGAAGGCTCAGGATAAACTATTATATTATTACTATAGCAAATAGCTAGCAAAAATACTTAAAAGAACTTAATATACTCCTTAAATTTAAAATAAAACAAAAAAACAACACATTTCTATTAAAGCAGTTCACACGAATGAAGCCTACCAAAAGTAATTTAAAGTAAAAAAAAAAAAGAGATAGCAACAAAGAAATCTTTATGAAAATATGATTAACTTCTGTTTATTTTGTGCAATTTTGTATTCTGGAATGTTCACTATTTTTTGTAAAAAAATGTAACTATGCAGTGATTTCTTTGCACAGATATGTGAAAATTTGCCTGATGTTCGAGTTGTCTGTGATGATGATCTGGTCCTGTATAAAAATGAAAAGAATGCCATCTTCACATGGATTTTCAAAGTATACACAAGGGTAAACAGAAAGAATTTCAGCTATTTTTTTTTCAGATTTCAGGACTCTTTACTTTACATATCAACTTTAAAAAGGAAATATTTAATTACTTTTTTCAGTTAGTAAGTTTTTTAATTTTTTAAAAACTGATTTCTTACAGAAAGCGTTAGAGAAAGTGGCTCTACTACACAACAGGGATCGCCTTCATTTTACACTTCAAGGTAGTGACAACTCACACCACCAGGTGGCTTCAGGTGATTCATTTATTGCAGCTGATGGAGGAGGAAATCAGTATTATAAAGTCAATGTAAGTCAGTTTAAACTTAATGATAAATGGTTTTTACTTTTGTATCCTGTACAACATTTATAAGTAAAACTCTAGTTTACTGTCAAACTTTTTACTGTATAACTAAAATAATTGCATTTTAATTGCATGCAGGTAAACTTCACTGCTGGAATGTTTGGTTCTTTTAGCCAATGGGTGATTTTTGATTTTGGAGTTCGTCCTGTGTTAGTTAGAAAACTGGCAATAGAAATAGGAGACCACTTGAAGCATGAAAAAGTAAGATTTTTTTTTGTTACTACTCTGACATTATTTTATTATTTATGTAATGAGTAAACTTTGTCCATCTAGATATTTCTTAAAATGAATAGGGATTTTTCAGTACTTGTTTAATACTAGGCCAGGAAATAAAATATCTATATTTTTGTATCAGGTGCGTGAACTGCGTGAAAATTTGGCATTTGATCGCTGGACCAGCTTAAATCGAGAGATAGTTCGAGCCAATGAGGAGGTAGTTGACAAGTTTACTGAACAGCTGCTACAGAAATACAAAGAGCCTGTGTCCTCTGAGGATGTTGTAACACAAGACAGCTTAGCCGATCTCAACCAGCACAATTATGTTCATAAAATGCACAAGTTATTAGAACTGGAAGAAATCACTAGACACAGGATTATTGCAGGGTAATTATGTTAACCACACTAGCAAAAAGTTGCAGATATAAAAAAAAAACAAAAAACAAAGGTTTTTAAGGAAAAATGTATGCAGTGTACAGATTTAAAAAAAAAAAATATTGTCTTGCTAGTGAAAACACACTGTTGGTTTGAATAATTCTTTCTATTAAAATATACAAATTATTTTTTAATATACAAATAATTTTTTAATACAAAGTTTCTCAACCCATTGACCTAACACAAAAGTTATTAGAGGTATTTCAGGATTGGTAAAATTTAAATGTAACAATTTTAAAAGCAAGTAACTATGTTGTGAGTAACTAAAACTAAACCTCTATTTCAAGTATATTCAAATTAAATTGATATTCTATGGAAAATAAACCCTATTAAAAAAGTATATAAAATAGTCATGATTGCACGGTTGAAAAACTCTGTTCTAATATAAAAAAAAAATTATGAGAAAAGTCACAGTTGCAAAATTTGTTAGACATCTTAACTGTCTCACCAGCTACAACATGATTTCTGAAGTGACAGCATCTCAAACTTTGGAAGAGTTTGAAGTTTTCATCATTGCAAAGAATGGAGATTTATTCATCAAGCTGAACTTAGCTGAGAACCTTTCTGAAGACACACTTGCTGGGAAGCTTGTCTTGACCAGTGTAAGAACAGTCTTGTTGGCCCCTGTGGGATCAAAGTCTAAGGTAGGCTGAAACACATCTGAAGAGAAAGCTTATACTGTATTTTGTTTTATTTTGACTAATGCTATGTACACAATGTTTTTGTCAAATTTAATCTATAGTTTAAATTTAGAAAATTTCATATTTTTTTCTTAGGTTTAAAATCAAGGTATTCCATTCTATTTTTCTTAGGTTTATGAGGCCAATATAGTTGGCCAGAACAACTATGGTTATGATGGACGTGGAAAAGAGCACATTTATTTAGTTGTATCTGCCACAGTTATCTCAGCCTTACAGCTGGCACCAGGAAAGAAAACAACATTGGAGCTTCAGTTCCAGATGGACCGGACTTTCTTCTGCAGGATGCACTACGCGCTTGACAATCTTCAGACAACTGATGTTGTCTTCCCTGATGTTGTCAAATTTAAACCAGACATCAATCAGATGAATGCCTCATTTAAAATCAAGTAAAATTATTAACATTTGACTAATAATATTTACTTTATCAGTGTTGACATTTTTCAATAAATGTATTCCTATTGTCATTTATTAAAGGAGCAGCACTGATATCATTTTTTGTAATATAGATTATAGAAACTCAGACAGAGTAGTTACTCAATGTTTAAATGCACTATTTATCAAGAGATTGTATGATTTACAATTAAAAGAGTTGCATTTAGTCTTAGCATGTTGTTTGTTGCCAACTGCTGCACTGAATACTTCATTGAAAAAAAGAAGTATTACAGTAATAAACACTAAGATGCTGTTATTTTAAAAGAATATTATTTTAGAGGGAGATTGTCTTTTTCTTTTTTATTCCCTTAACTACAATTCTGTTTAATAAATGACACATTAAAACATGTTTATAAACTAATCTACTCTGATCTAGATCCAGTGTTTTGAATGAGGATCAGCTGACTGCTGTCAGGCACATTGTTGTTCCAAGAGATGGCTACACTCCTCCTTTTATAATGTATGGGCCTTTTGGCACAGGGAAGACAGAAACTCTTGCTCAAGCAACAATGACATTGCTGAGAGAACGAGCCAATGCAAGAATTCTTATTTGCACTCAGACTAATAGGTACCGTTGTGATTCTGCAGTTATTTAGTTTGGATTGTTTTGGTTGATAGTTTTAAAAATCTATAGTCAATTTACTTTACTGTACAAATAGTATAATCAGTGAAAAAAGTGGTGAACTACCCAGTCAAATACTTTACCCGTCTCATGTAACATTGAATGTTTAAATTTCACAGTTACACTCATTGATTTTAAGAAATTTAAGTTTCTTTGTTGATGTATGTTTTCAGTGCTGCAGACCTTTACATCACCAAACATTTGGATATGTTCATCAAAAAAAGTATCAAGACATGGAGAATCTTGCGCTTGTATGCTCAAGAAAGAAAAAGAGACAGTGTACCACCAGAAGTTCTGCCGTATTGTCACCTCTCCAATGATAGTTTCTCCATTCCAAGCAAAGAATACTTCCAAAGTTGTCAGCTAGTGATAACAACAGTAGAGACCTCAATACAACTCTCTATGTTAGGACTGCACAATCAGTTTACTCATATCTTTGTTGATGAAGCTGGACAGGTGAATACATGAATTTTTCACCTTAGTAAAATTATTCTAAAATATCTAAGCAGGTCTATGTTTGTTACCTTAAAAATCTGCAGCAATTGATGAAATAAAAATCTTTTATTTGCCAGGCTCTGGAGTGTGAAATCCTAATTCCCTTAAGCCTAGCATCCAACAAGACATGTGTGGTGTTGACTGGTGATCACCAACAAATTGGTCCTACTGTTTACTCACCAGAGGCCAAACGACAAAAGTTTGACATCTCCATCCTTGTCAGGCTATTCAATTACTATGATTTTATTGCCAATTGTGGAATTTCACAAATGTCAGAGAAATCACAGGTTAGCTTCTTTTTAAATAACTATTTAACTCTTTTACCAAATACTTTTTCAATAAAAAACTTCCCCACCCTCCCCCCAAAAGATTACTTGTGACAAATGTTGAACATTGGAAAATGTTTTCAAAATTTATTTTATTGCTAGAGTATGTACTTAATCTGTCCTATGGACTTAAAGGTTGGAAATAGAACTTCCTATAACTTCCTGCAGTAATTTTGATTCTCTTCTTTATTAACTCAGCATTCTCCACTGAACATATTTTTGAGCATTAACTACCGCACCAAGCCTGAGATTCTACGCTTCATATCAAGTGTATTTTATGGAGGACCTGATAACTTGAAGGCCTATGGCCAGGTTCCATCTGTCATGGGCATAACACCACTCATGTTTTATGCTGTGCAGGTAGGATAGTTCTTATTAATTTTATATTCAACTAAAATTGCATATGTATTAGTTTTTAGCATTAACTTTTATATTGGGTTCTTATCATACTAATAAGACTTGCCATATTGGGAACTATTTTTTATCAGCTGTTAAAAGATTGTCATCTTTTGTCCTGTTACTTAAATCATTAATAATGACCTTTGATAGTTTAATTGTTTGTGAAGATTGGTGCAGGTGAACAGAACATTAACTTCAGTTTTAATATTTTAACAGGGAACTGAGACCCAGAATACAGACAGTACTTCATATCTAAATCATGCTGAAGCACAGGAAGTTGTTGAGAGAGTAAGAGATCTGTTGGACAATTGGCCAGAGCAATGGGGTAAAAGAGAAGCCAAAAAAGTGGCTGTAATTGCAACATATTCTGATCAGGTTGGTAGGCTCTATATCGGCATTACAAGCTTATTATGATTTTTTTGGAGAAATATGTCCTGATATTTTACTTCTTCTCTTCAGATTAAGCACATTCGTAAGATGCTAAGAACTGATAGAACAAGACCTTATTTAGCAAGTGTTGATGTTGGTCCTATGCAAAGTTTTCAAGGTAAGATTCTTTTCAACATTCATTTTTAAATATAATTGAAATACAAGTTCTCTCGTATTCTCAAATATAAATCTGTATTTGTCAAGAACTAAAAAACCATTATCGTGCCTTAAATATTGCTTTTTTTGTTTGTTTAGGTAAAGAAGTGAGAGCTTTGTTTATTAGTACAGTCAGAACATCCAACTTGTTGCAAGAGCCTCACATTGTTCGTGCACTTGAGTGTGGGGAAGACATTGGAGATTTGGGTTTCTTATCCAACCCAAAACTCCTTAACACAGCATTGACTCGCACCCAGTCATTTGTTGCTGTTGTTGGCGATCCTGTTGCCCTGTGTTTGATAGGAGAATGTATTCAGGTAAGCTGAGGTTGTTAGATACTTGTTAAACATGAAATCCTTTTTTTTTAAATATCCAAAGCATAATTTCATTTTAATATAACTGTTGTCAAAGTATATTTAAGGGCATTGAAAAATATCTAACAATTCAAATGGACTGTATTTATTACAATGAATTTAGGAAGATGATTATTTTGACAGATATGGGACTAAATTTCAAACAAATCTTACAGGTGTGGAGAACTTACCTGAAACACTGCTCCAATATGAAAAGTGTTTGGCCTCAGACATTGACTTATGATGTAGTCAAACTTCAGGTCATTCAGATCCAGATGAGCCCCCAGGGTAAAATAGTTGACATGATTTCCAAGAGAGGCCAAGATGTCTTTAAACAAACACTTCGTACCCACCCACTTAACAGTGACACATCTCACCTCGACACTGACCTTCACTACTTGGCTAGTGGGGATGCCATTACAAATTCTTCCTTCCAAAGTCAGTTTGAAGAAAGCATTTACAAAGTGATGAATTCACAGAGTTTTGATTCTGTTGCTAGTGCCAATCATAATCAGGAAGCAAGCGGAGTTCTGAGAGTTCCCAAACAGTTGAGCGTGGATGAACTCTCCATGAGCTCTATGATAAGCTGTGAGGACATCATCTTTCAGCTGGCCAGGGAAAATATAATAGCCTCAGAAACAGGAGACAATGGCTTTATCAAATCTGAAGGCATTTCAATTGAAGAAGTTGATGGATTTGCTGTGATAGAGTACAGTCTTGAGGACTCTGGTAGCAGAGAGCCCTTTAAATTGACATCTAAAGATGATGATTTTATCACTTTCCTCGTTGAGAATGAGGACAGTGCTTTGAACACAGTCTATGAGAATTGGAGTATCAAAACTATGAAATCTAAACTGGAAAATGAACCTAATCGCTACTTAAAGTGTTTAATTAGCATAAAGGATGGAACCACCTCTGCCATTGTTCTTGGATCTTGGCCACCACAGTTAAAATCCATCAAGGGCCGTGACATTGACATTCAAGGTCAGCTGAACAGAGGTCATGCCTTAAATGGAGATGTAGTGCTTGTAGAACTGCTGGGCCAATCTGAAGATGGCAAGATTCAAGGCCAGGTAACTATGTTATGTTCATATGAATATTTTGCTTCACGTTTTTCTTTGTTTATTAATTTTTTGTTGTGTTTCTGCTCAGGTGCTTTATTTTTTAAAACTCTTTACAATTGATTACTGAAAATTTATCTGTAAACCAGTGGCAGGTTAAAAATGATCAATGTATGATTATTTTGGTTTTGATTCAAATATTGTCACTGATTTTTTTTTAAGATCAAAGGTATCTTAGAGAGAGCCCAGGAACCAAAACTGATAGTATGTAGTGCAGACATAGACCAACCAGGTATCTTGACACCCATAAATTCTGAAATGCCTTGTATGTATAGCCTCACAAGTGCAGCTCGCATCAAACTGGCCAGGTATGATTCGATCATATTATTTGATTTAGTTTTAAAATACTGTTTAGGTTATGTCACATTAGATGATGCATACAAGTCAATGTAAAATAAGATTTTCCTGACCATATTTTTCTGTTTGCTTAGGAAAGGCAATGTGTGTGTGTACAGATTTGTTACTACAAACTGCATTGAATTCAGCCATTTTAAAAGCATTGATACCTTAGAAAACAGCAGTAACTGTTTGTTTATAGTGCGCTACCTTACATGGCAGGCAGGTTTTACATTACCTCTTGGTGTAGTAGTTGGCCTGCTAAACCCAGATGGCACATTAGAGAAAGGAATTAAGGTATTTTAATGTCTTTATAATCACTTTATAACCAATCACTTGTATTTGCTTGTTAATAGTGTTTAAACCAAAATTAACTTATAGTAAAATAAAAAATAATATCTCCTTATACCACAAGTCATTTTACAATCGCTTTGGTCTTTTTGTGGTTTTGAGTATTTAAAAGTACTTAAACTTAAAAGTAGTATTTCACATATTTTTCTGTTATTATAGCACAAAGACATAAACAAAACAGAAATTAGAAAACCTTATTTTAAAAAAATACACTAATAAAAAAAATAATTAAAAACTTTAATCATATCTATTAAGTTTACTCACAACATGAAAAAATTACTGTGGCGCTTATGATACGACTGACAATATTTTGTTTTCCTTGTTTTAGATTTTAGACATAGAGTACAACATTTGTCAATCACTGCGCCCACAAGCTCTTGATGAGTCCGAATGTCTTTTCCCACCGGGTTCAGCAATACCTGCTCATTTGCTGAAGAATAGAAAAGATTTGACTTCCAGTTTTTGTTTTACTATCAACAACCCACAGACTGAAGATGTTGAGATGGCTATCAGTGTTAATCAGATAGACAACTGCTATGAGGTAATCCCATAACAATTTTAGTTTAACCAACCTTGTAAATAAAGTAAATTCCCTTAAGCCTAGCATCAAAGTAAATTTGAGGGTCAGCTGTTTTGAGGTATAAAATAAGACCACTAGGTTATGTTTTGGGATTAATTATTATTGACACATTTCTTGTCTTAACATATGTCTATACAATTTGTAAAATTAGTTATATTTATAATTTCCCTGTAATAATAATTAGATGATAAAAATGAAATAAAATACATTATTTTAAAATTTACAGGTTGGAATCCATCTCTCTGATATTGTTGCATTTGTGGAAAAAGATTCAGTATTAGATCAGGAGTGTGAACACAGAGGTGCTTCTCTGTTCCCAATTGGAAAAGAGCCCAAACATATGCTACCCTCTCAAGTTTGTACCGAGTTCTGCAGCCTTAAAGTAGGCGTCGACAGGCTGGCTGTGTCTGTGCTGATTAATGTTGATGAAGCAGGGAACCTTGTTGGTGGCCCAGAAATTTTTAGAAGTGTCATCAACTGTAAACAGAGGTTCTCACACACAGAGGTAATTTAACTACATTCTCATTTTAACTCAGCTGTCATTGTGGGGTGTCTTAGACAATTTTATAAGATTAAAAAATAATGTGTAGAAGTAAAAGCGTGTAGCATTAAACATCAAACTTAGTCTGTTTAATTATGTTTTTAATTTGTAATTTAACATGACCTCACTTTACAGACAGAAGACATTTTACTGAGCCCAGAGGAAGCTCAAGAGGATTATTTAAAGAGCTGTATTACAGTACTGTATCAGTTATCTTACCTCTGGAGATCTGAAAGACTGGGCAATGGACATTTAAATTCTGATTTGGGTGTTGAAAAACAAATGGCAAAACACTCATATTTAATGATGAATGAGGTGGGTGATTTTTTTTTCTGAGTTTTACATTGCTTGTTACAAAAATTTAACTACACAGTGTATATCCAATAGCCCCTGTGATAACCAGTGTCTGTAGTTGATTTGTACACTATAATTTTCAGGTGAAAATTCACTTCAATTCCATCATTGCTGAGCTTTTGTTGTCAAGATTCAGAGATTCAACTCCCCTGCTCATACAGCCTAGCCCAGCTATTGAAAAGTTGGAACAGTGGAGGAAAAAATATGCCTGCGATGCTTTCAACAGCATTCCATTAACAAAGGCTTTTCTTGATGATCAGGTATGTTACACATAACTACACATCTTGTGTCTGTAAGTCACTTTATTTACATTTTTAGATTAAAACACAGAGTAGAGCTTATCAGTATGGTCTAGTATGCAGTATAGTTAACACAACATTACATGTCAGAAAAAGCATAGATATAATACTACATCTTGTTTCAATTTAATAAAAATAAGTAATTTTCAACCACACTAAAGAAAACTATTGGAACACCTAGTTCAACTGAAAGCTTAGAGTGACCAACTTGTGAAATGTATATGTTAGTAAAAGCTACATTTCTCAGATCTGCCTCACAAGCTTTTAACTCCAGGTGGGAAGGGAGGTTGTAATAATCTGGCCTGTTTGGCACAGTTCAGCTTGGGTGGTTGAACTGATAAACTATTAATGTATATCATTACTAACTAGGACAAAACTTGTCAAGCTACTTATTCTTTTAAAATGTATTTTTGCTTTTTAAAACATTTTTTAATTGCCACACTTTTGTTCCATAAACATACCTTAAAGAAGCTCAATTTTACAGTTAAAAACGAACTAAAATAATATAAACATAACGTTTAAACTTTGTTTTAGGTGTGTCGTTGCCAGGAAAGATGCACATGTGTATTTAGTTACTTGAGAAAAAACCAACAGAAGAATACAGATTTTCTTTCTGTCCTGAAAGACAGCTGGCTGATGATTGTTAAAGCTGTCAGTGAGGATTGTATGGACTTTGAGCTTGCACAAGGTAGGCAATTCTATCCTCCAACAAATACTGGCCTTCAAGTAATAAAGAAAAATAAAAAATATACATCATAATTAAAGTAAGCTGTTAGAAAAATGTAATGTATCAAATTATGCATAAATATATTCTTTCAGATCTGATAAGTAACTCTGACAACATGCCCCAGCTAGCTGTTGCCACTCTAAAGCTAAAAGAAATTGAACAACCAGAGACTTTCATATGTTCCCAATACCTAAATCAATCTGAAAGGTATCATTATGGACTCAATCTGACTGCTTATACCAATTGTACCAACCCCTTAAGGAGATACATCAGCATGGTGGTACAGAGGCTGCTTGTTGGTAAGTTAATTTTATAGGATAACACTGCAGTGAACTCAACTGGGAACAGCAAGACATGTAGGAGACAATACTCCTAAATTTAACAGGAGTGGAGCCACTAAGGCAATATGATTACCAAACTCTGGTTTCCTTTTGGCAGCTTTTGTGACACCGCTGATGCCAAGTTGTGTGGAGCAAGGGGGGGGGGGGGCTAACACATGGGCAGCATCTGGCTATTCTCAGCTTATTGCCCAGGCCTTGCACTTCGATTTCCAAAGCTTAATTATCCAATATCAGACTATTTGGTTTAGCCTAATTACCAGACAGATTTTTAAAATGTTTATAAAGATCTAGTTTTAAAAACCCGAAGAAATTAAACATTTTATGCCATTCTATCATGACAGCATATGCTAATGGTGAAGTTAGTCCCTACACTATAGAAGAGATAAATGACATCTGCCTGCAGTCTTCTGCCACCAAGTACAATGTAGATAGCTACCACAGGGCTGTTTTCCAACTCAATCTCTGTGATGCTCTCAAGTCAAGACCTTTGAAGATGACTGCTCTGGTAGAGGATGTTGACATGGAGAAAGCTGTTCTCTCTTTCAAAGGAGTTTCTGGGGTGCCAAAAGTCTCTAGAACCATCAGTTTATCACTGCTGTCACCAGTCAGTGTGATCTCGTTTGCTGATCAGAAGTCATCTCAAGTTCAACTCAAGTGGGAAGAAAGAGTATATGTAAATGGAGGTAATTTACTCTTTTCTGCCTCTTTAATTGGAAAAAATATATTTGAAGTGTTTTTTTTTATTATTTAGTTTTAATCATGAACAGTGGTTCTATATTTATTAAATTGTGCACCAGATAGCATTGTTTGAACTATTTATTTTAGAAGGTAAACTAGCTGCCAAAATATTGGGAAGATTAGCCCAATTTATTCCATCTTTACTCTCAGCTTTTTAAAGAAAAGAATAGGAGAAAAGTACAAATCTACAAATGGCCATTAAAATAAGACCTCATATATATTCACTTTCAAGAAATATTCCTTACATTAGTGACATTTATCTACTTTAGATTTTTTAATGTTATTAGTTTTGGTGTTTTAATTATATTTCATATATCCCATAGCTACATTTATTAGTGTAAACTTGCTTAACAGAATGTGCATCCATATTTCAGATTCTGATTACCAAACCCGTTCAGTTTCTGAGATTAAACTTGAACCAGACAGATATATTTGTAGCATCTCTACACTATCTTGGCAACGTCTTCTTACAGCAGTAAGAGAAAAAGATGAACCAACAATAGCCAGCCATGTACAGGTGAGAAACTGTTGCACTTGTGTGGAAGAACAATTTAGCAGGACTATATACTCCATTTGTAAAATTATGTAAATAAAACAAAAACTACTTCATACAGAAAATTTTAGATAACCTGATTAACTCATATCATTGTCTTTATTAAGATTTGCAGATGTCTTTATAGTATTCTTCAAAAGATATCAATAACTCATGAAATAAAATATTGCTTTTTTGAATGACAGGAAATATCAAAACAAGTGGGAGGAGAAAGTGAACTGCTCAGCATAAGTTACCCTGACGTTATTAGTCACATAGGCAGAGATGGATCAGTGAGGCATTTTGTGCCATTTACATTCAGTTTCCATGAGAATCAGACACTTGAAATGCAAATTTCTGTTGATGATAAGCAAGGCTTGATCACTCCATGTCTCCAGCTGTTAAATATCTCTTCAGGCTTGGATATTTGTCTGGAACACAAGACTCAGCCTGATAAATGTTTTACCAACACACAAGATATAAACTTGAATAAGGTAAGGGAAGGTTACTTCACACATCTAAATATTGTATTGTTAATTCATCACAAGTGTTGCTGATTGTTTTCATTGACAATGGTGACAATAATCTAATTGTTCATATTTTACAGATTACTTATTCAGAAGAGGAGAAATATGCCTTTGAATCACTGCTGCCTATATTGTCCCTTGAATCATCATACCAAGCAGTGAACGAGGGAGATAAAGTCACCATTAAAAATCTTTGTATTTCGTGGACAAAAAGCAACAACTCAGTTTTAGAGGATGACAGTGTTCAAGGAGAATTTTTTCTGTCTGATGAATTCTGTTTAAGAAATGAATTTCAACCTGACTTTGGTAAATATACATTGTTGTTTTAATATCTGTGACCTCCCCTTTTCTGTTACCCATATTATTTATTATTTGAGGGCAACATGAATAGCTATCCCCATATAATAATATCGTTATTCTGTATGTGTTACAATCAAGGTAAATAGATATATAAAGTTACTGTTAAGCTCTACCTTGCAAAAATTATACATCAACCGGGTAGTGTGTAAGGCTGATCACATGTTTTTGCTTGGTGCCATGACTGACTTCTTGCTGATTGATTGGTTCAAGCTGACCAGTGATGCCTACCTGGTTGACCTAGTAATTACATTAACCATTCCTGAGTTACATTGCAGAATTAAACAGAGTACCACACTGAAATACACATAACAAATTTCATAGCTCAATTATTATTCTTTCTGTATTTTTTTCTTTCCAGGTAGTAATTTTGAAAAACAGCTGTATGATGGTCAGCCATTGCACAACACAGATTGTAATTACAGCTTAGATTTCCTCTGTGTCCGCTACAGCAATCTTACTATTCCTGATGAACCAGCTCTAGATGAAAGTGTGGCTGTGGTAGTTAACAATGGTCAACCTATCACCTGGGTGGGCCACTGTCAAGTTAAACAGGTTTCAAGGCGTGCAGATGGTTTTAAAGTGACCATTTCATTGATTCAGTCCAGAATGAAAATTCCTACTGAACTCCTGGGTGATGCTGCAGATACAATTGTTTGTACAGTGGAGTGGATATGTAAGACTAAAGAACAGAGGTAATGGCTAGAGCTTTTAAGTTAAACACCATAGGCACTGGGTTTTTATGTTTTATTGTTATTTCTATAAAATTGTTATCTTACAGAATTCTTGATGTATCTATTCGAGGTCTTCGTAATGCCTCTCCTTTTGCTAAAGATATCATCACAGGAAGAAGGCCCACTAATACAAGTACTGTAATATTTTTATTTTTGAAGTTAGAAATTTAAAATGCAAATTGAAAATTGATTTGCTTCAAATGTTACTTACTCTTGTGAAAAAAAGTTAGTTATTGCTTATTTCTGTTTCGTTTGTAGTTGACCCAGTCCCACAAGATAGTTCAGTACTCCCTACCAGTATGTCTATTGAGCAAGAGATGGTGATATCAGACAGCTACAGGCAGCCATTTTCGACCATTGTTGGTGGGCCTGGCACAGGCAAATCCATCATGGCTGCCAGATTGGCCCATTTGCTTGCCAAAGGAAATCAAACTGCTGATTTGGTTAGACAAACGCGGTACCAAGGCTATAGAACACAATTAATGATTTGTGGACCCAATGAGAAATCTTTGGATGTTATCACTGGTGGGTTTTGTACACATTTCTAAATTAAATCAGTCATCAGTTCTGTATATATTTTAATATTAACTATAAATATAGTAAACGCATAAATATATATATAGTAAACATAAGTACCTAAATAACTTACTTAATTCTGAAGTAACATTGTTAAAAAAAAAATTGTTTTATATGCCTTAAAGGCCCGTTATTTTTAGCATATACAAAGATAGGTTGTTTTGGATAAATTAACCAACATGTAGAATACTGAGGTTTTTTTTCTTTTTAGGATACTTAAAGGCCCTTAACTTGGCACAAGTTCACATTGTACGTGTTTATAGCGAGGAGATAGAAGAAAGAGATTACCCCTTGTCATTGAATCCAAAACCCACCTTGACTGTGAAGCCATCATTGGCCTGTGCTGTGATGGAGGATGTTGCACTACACCATTTAATTAGAAAACATACCAATCCAGAAAGCAAGGTATTTGCAGTCCTTAACATTTTTTATAACATATTATAACTCAGAAAATTAATTTAAAGATAATTTAGAACTTCAATATAAATAAAAACATAAAGAGAGGTTAATATTACATCTTTTACATCAGAATTGAAGAGCAACAACTGTAACAGTTTAAACATTCTTTTAATTCTTACATCTAAATTATTTTAAAACATTTAAACACTAACCATTTTAATTTTTCTATATTTAATTAAGAATGTTTGTCTTATTGTTCAGATGTTTGAGTGTACGAAAACCAATTTATAATTATGTACCTAACTCTAAATTTAGGAGCTACTAGAACAAGAAATGATGATGACATTGACTGGCAAACAGGTGGTACCTCTTGTACAAGCTTGCTTAGAACGAGCACAGACTCATGAATTAAAGAAGGCTCAGATCATTGTGTGTACTTGTACAACAAGTGCAAGACCTGTGCTGAGGAAAGCTGCAAATATAAAGCAGGTAATTTCCATATTCTGCAATTGAATTTGGATATCTGCTTTTTACATCAATGATACACATACAAGAAATGCATGCAAAGCTAAACCCTCATGTAAAGTATTGTTTCAGCTGCCTAATGGGCCCAAATAATGTAAAACAATTGCAGATATAAATTTAGCCTAGCTACTAATTGACCATCCTTACTCTGTATGAAAACACTTAATGTTCACCACCCTGTAAAATAATCTTGACAAAGTACTGGTATTTGGTTTTGCAAATCAGCAGTAAGCTCATATCATAAATTCCCTTCTTTATTTGAAGGTACAAACAATTATGAAGACATCCAATATTTATTTGCAAACATGTAATTTATTTTGTTTTAAGGTTATCATGGACGATGCAGGTTTTATTTCTGAAGTTGAATCTTTGGTGCCTCTTCTCATACATAAAGCTGTAAATCAACTGATATTACTGGGTGATTTGGAAATGCCTGAGGCTCATATCAGTAATCATCTCGCAGCACAGCATGGACTGTCCCGGCCTTTGCTCCAGCGCTGTACACAAAAAGCTCACAAGTTACATCTTCAGTTTAGAAACGTAAATATGTTTATTAAGCTTAAAAGAGAATAGCTATAAATGTTCAAAACCTGAATTAATTTTATATTTTGGATTAAAAACATTTCTCCTCACACTTAGACCATTTCTCATATTTAGTTACTAAATAAAAAAATCTATGTATCTAGATATTACACTCAAATATCTTCTCTTTTTATTAGTTTAATAGCTCTGTAAAGTAAGAAATTAGGTTAATATAATCAAATAAATTTTATTTAATATCTGACATCAACTGGGTCGAATAAAATAAGTTAAACATGACAGTGTGAAACCAATCCTGGACTTAATCATTTGAAAATCTTTTTTTTTTAGCTGCCCACAATTTGCAGTTTTCCCTCAAACTTCTTTTACAAGAGTATTTTGGCAACAAGCCCCAAAGCTGTACTGCATTATCCTGCCTCTACTATTCCTTGGCCTGGAGAAGCTGGGTTTCCTTCAGTTTTTTGTCACTTAAAAGGCAATGAATCTTTTGCTGGTGGAAGCCAAAGTAAATACAGATCAGAGGCTGATCTAGTCAACATACAGGAATCTCAAGTTGTCGTAAGTTTTTGAGTTTTGGATAGTTTTATTTCTTTTACATTATACTACACCACCATTTACCTTTAATATTACATTTAAGAAGTTATGTTAGGTTTGGTATTGATATAAGGTTTCTTTTCATTTGTTTCTGTTAACACTTGCTTTTTAGTTACTTTTACTAAGATAAATGATTCAAATAAAGAAATTGTTTAAATTTTCTTGACTATAATTCAGTAGTTGTACACTCTTTGAAATGTGTGGCTCATTTCCTCCATTGCCCTAAATATTAAAACGAGCAATTTTAATGTTTCAGATCTCCATTGTTGATGCTCTGATCAAGCAACATAAAGTTCAAGCCTCTTCTATCCTTGTGCTAACAGCCACCCAAGCTCAGGCAGCTCTAATCACACAGTCAACATCAAATCCTATTGTTGTCAACACTGTCTTAGAGAGCATTGGTTGGTTGATTTTTTTTTTTTACTTTACAACGCAATATTGCTATTTTATTAACGATATATTATATTTTCATCTTACCTTAGGATACCTGTTGTCTTCCTAAGTGTTTCATATTGTTTAAGATTTTTAAAATATGCCTCAGAAAACAGTTTTGTCAAAAGAAAATGTCCTATATCTAACATACCCAGTACTTGTCAACTAATTTCAGGTCAAGAAAGTGATTATGTTATTTTATCCACTGTTCGGACACTGCCTGATTCTGAGCTTCAGTTTCCACCTACAGCTAAATGGACAAGCCAGCACATAGGTGAAGTGGCAAATCCTCGCTTTGTCAACTTGTCCATAACTAGAGCTAAAGCAGCACTCTTTATAATAGGTAGGTTTAACTTTTTTAGTATTCAAAACCTTTATACTTCATAGAATGAATTGCGATTTATTGTAAACATTTCAGCTGTTATGAACCAGTAGATTTCATATACATAAAATTAAATTTAAAAATAAAGATAGGAATTTTAAAACATAGAAATTCTTCTGTTTGAATTCATTACAAAGGGAAATATTAAAATATCTGGATCAATGAAGTTTTTAAAATAGATTACTTAATCTGCCAACTTTACAAAATCCTCGAAGAACTGGGACATTCTTGTGATTTTGTTTTACAAGGCCCAAGAGTAGGTTATCATTGACCCTTCCTTATCAGCACTTGGACTTAGTGAAGAAGGATATGTATTGAAGATGTAAATTTAATATGAAAACATAAGTTATGTCTAAGGAGACACAGTAAACATTTAAGATTTTATTTACTTTATACCCCTTTGGAAAATCTCCATGGATACCCATGTATTTTTCTAGTTAACTAAATTCCAGTTCTGTATTTTGGAATTTATTGTTCTTATCTTTATTTTGAATATTTCAGCTATACCCATCCTTCCAATCTTCTGTTAATCTATCCTTTAATTAATCCTGACTGTTAAAATAATTTTACAGGTTTTTAATCTCTTGAAATATAAATTATAATTGTTTTCTTTGTTTTTCAATCTTGTGAATCTGTTAGATGCTTTTTTTTTGTTTTTGCAGGTGATAAAGATTTACTGGGTAGCAGCCATCCATGGAAATGTTTGCTTTCCACATACAGGAGACGGAAAAGCCTTCAGTTAGATTGTACACGGTTTCTTCAAACTCTAACCCTATAAATCTCAGGGTGTAGATGAATATTTACAGACATAATAAATTTAAAATCATAACCTGTTCATGTTAATTAATATGCCTTTTATTCTAATTTGTTTTACATAAAAACTTTAGCGTATTCTGGTTCCTTTTTCTTTCTTGAATAATTAACTGTTGAATATTACTTAAATACTTGGTGTGTTTATTGTTGTATAGATTTAAATCATGCTTTTTGTGTGTAAAATTGTATGTTTTAAAGGTGTAATTTTAATAACTCTGTACCTTCTGTAAAGAGAAAAAAAACTCTTTGCCTTTTTTCTGTAATGTGTTTTAATTCAAACATACTGATATTTGTTTTGATATTAAAACATTTCTTACATTTTTTTAGATTAAAATTCTTTTTTTTTTGGGTTTTTTTTAAATTAAAAAAACGTTTTTTAAAAAAATAATGCAATTACCATTCAAAACGTTAAAATGACTTCGTGGTTAAAAATAATTACTTGTATATCTGAAGTATTATTGATGTACAATTGTTTTTATTTTAATTTGATTTGCATGTTACTAGTACTTTTGTACTTCAAACAAAGCTGATGACGACAATTTATACCGGTAAATGTCATAAAACTATAAAAAACGTTAAATATGTTCTTTGCTGATATTGTTTTACATTATTAATAATCTGCTGAATGTTTTTTCTTTTGCTGATTATTCCAAAATATAATAATTTTCTTTGAAAAATTATATTTAATTATGATAACTTACAAGTTTTTGTTTTTTTATTTGTGGCAAAAATAATTGTGTAAACATAAAACAAAAAAATTAGACAAGGTCAACTGACTTCCATCAAATGCTAAGTTGGAGATATCTATCAAATCAGAAGCTGTATATTATAAATTATTAACGTAAATGATAAAATCCATTATTAGTTTAATTAACTTAAGCAATTTTATTAAGGCTAATAGATACTATAGCATCCATATAAAGCTCTGCGTATGTGTGTTTGGCACACTAATCACTGTAATATATAATGTTGTAAAAAAAATTTAAAGAAAAATTGTATTGCTTAACAGACTAAATATTGCAGTTTTTCATCATTTTTATTTTTTAATTTCTTTCCCAATTATTAAATAATGTTCACAACGCATGCAAAAACATGCATAAAACTATTTAAAATAGTGAATCAGTGACAGGTAAAGTGGCTTGTTTTGTAGTGAATTATTCTTTAGTGCATATAAGAAAGTGTTACTAGATAGGGATGATGTGTTCAATGAGGATGGGCTTTGTGTTTGGAGGGTTGCTATTTAATAGAGCAGTTCATTTAAAAGGTGCACAAAATAAATTATGATTACATTTTGCATCAATGTTAAAAATAATGTATTATATTGTGTTGTTGGGTATCATATCAAATATAATTGTTGTTGTATTTGACCTTTTTGGATTGTGTTTTTGTTGAATAGATTTTGTTATGCTGTCTTTTTTTAGTTGTATTTGATTTTTGTAACTTTTTTTCATGTTGTGTTTTGTTTTATTTTTATTGTGTCATGGTGAAATTCTGTTGTATGTTTTTGTTGTATAAACATTATTGTAAGGGTTGGATCTCAGTTAAGTTCTGTGTGGTTAAAGTTGAAGTTAGTTTCTTTGGTGGGATCAATGGGGTGGAGATGGACATGAGGCTGAGTGAAGGAGTGTAGGATGCAGAAGAGAAACAGGATTTTATATGTGCATTTAGCTGAAGTTAATTATCAGAATACTCTTCCTAAAAGAAAAGACGTATAGTTTAAAGGATAATAAATAAACCGGGAGTGATCTCCCCTAAACTTTCTCGAATATTCTTATATAAAATAACAGGGGATGGGAACTCGGGCTATAGACATGATTTTTAATCCATTTTAAATACTTAAAGTTTTAAAAATAGAATAAAATCTCGTAGACAAATTAATTGCACACCAAGTGAACGCGAAATAAAAAAGCGCATAATAGTGCGCAATATTATTATTACTTTTAAAATTTACATTAGTTTTTTGAGAAATCGGAAGTAGCGTAAAGTACTACTTCCAGTCAACGGAAATGACTCAAAATTTAATAGAAGGTAGAGAATTAGATCTTTTACTTACGTATGAAATTTCATTTATCTATCTGAAATAGTACTCAAGTTATAGGCTTTTGAAAAATTCAAAGTAGGAAAAGTACCACTTCCGGTTATCGGAAATCGCTCAAAAGTTGATACGGATCTACGATTTTGATAAAATACTTATATATGAAATTTCATCAACCTAGCTGTAACGGTACTCAAGTTATCGTGTTTACACACGGACACACACACACACAGACACACACACAGACACACAGACATACGGACAAGATTGCAAAATTATGTTTTTCCGTATCAGTGAGATGCAAAACGTCGAGATTTGCAAAAATCTCGATTTTTTTTTTTTGCACGATTACAAGACTTTCTCTATACTTCGTATATACGAGAAAGTAAAAATGACAAGCTGAGAGCTGGATTCATATATAATAGTTATATAACTCTATTTCAGTGATTTTACCCAAAATAAATAATTTTAAATTTTGATAGACAAAATGTCGTTTTGCTCGCTACTCAATAAAAGCGAGCCAAATTTTGTTGCCATTCAATACATATTTTGAGTAACACAATTTCACCTTATTGCTAAACAGACATTTACATATAAAAACGTTCTCAACAAAAATTTCAACTTTAATTATACTTTAATATTTATAGTAAAATAGAATGTTTGTGTAAGAGATATGGCCATAAATTAGTTTGCTATGAAGCTTTGTTGGATTTAGCCATGAGCTGCATATATAGCCTGTTATATATATATATATATATATATATATATATATATATATATATATATATATATATATATATATATATATATATATATATATATATATATATATATAATACGTTTAAGGAAATGCTCAGAGAATCGAATTTTAATCTTGCTCTCCAGAGGGAGGGAAACCACTTACGTTAGTAAATACTAATAATTTATAAGCAGTTACTGCCCTTACAACGCAGTGACTAGAACATAGATTGGCAAGAAAAATACAATAGAACAACTTTAAAAAACAATTTAAAAAAAAGGAAATGACTAAGTTGTTATCTAGTTATTTAAAAGGACTAGCATTATTGTATGAAATCGGGTTAAAAATTCATAATCCTTAAATTTGTTTTGGGTCTCCTATAAACAAGATTTGTACTTGTTTTTCGATGTTATAGGCTTAATAAAAAAGAAAAGTTGCTCAGATTTTGGGCTTAACATTATTACAGAGCTTAAAATACTTTCATTTTACTGGGGCTTAAAATTTGTGTTAAATTGAAAAAGATAGTTTTATTACTTTTTATATATTTTTTAGGAAATGATCTAGACATGATTTGGGTATAAAAGGTTTATTTTCAACAATCTTATTCTCTATTCTAGTCTAGTCATGATATCGTTAGTAACTCAAATACGCTTCCCACTATCCCCGTTTTAGATTTATTTCTTGTGAGTCATAAAGTAGGTTTGAACTTTATACTTAGTAAGATATTTCTAGCAATTTTTTTTCTTATTACAAATGAGTTGTCCCCCCTTTTCCCTATAGATGGCGGAATACACAGCCTCCTTCTGACTGTAAACATGGTGGCGTCAATAATTCATTGATGAATGGATTGTTCTTTTTCCTCCTTCCTCATCCTTCCATTACTCCAATGTGTATCGCATTTGCATTCTAAATCTATTAGTAAGTAGAACGGTTGCCAGCTGTTTGTGTAATTATTACTTTTGCACCCATATTCTTTTCTTTTTCACCTTATTTCTTTTAAAGACTGAACGTATAAAAATCTGAACTTGGGTTAAGTAAGTTGCATGATGTACAATGCAAGCAGACAGTGAAGCAGTAACAACACTGATTGAATAGTTAAAAGTTAAAAGTAGTGAATCTAAATTCTAATGACCTAGTCTAGATTAGAATACTGGATGTAGATATTAGAGCTAATTTTAGATTAGATTAGATCTAGAATTAAATCTAGATCTAGGTACTGTTACAGATCTTCCAGAGATAGAATTGATTGTAAAAATGTAATGATGTCTTTCTTTCTAACTCACTCTAACTAATA
Organism: Physella acuta; assembly: GCF_028476545.2. Lineage (NCBI taxonomy): Eukaryota > Metazoa > Mollusca > Gastropoda > Physidae > Physella > Physella acuta. The sequence goes on from NW_026732566.1 coordinate 135,398, forward strand.
CTTAGTTAATAGCTAAAAACTAAAACTAAAACTATAATTAAATTACTTAATGAGCTTTCCTAAGCTAAGAGTCTACGACTTTAAGACTAAGTCAAGTGTCCCCCACACACCATGCCCCCAACCCACCCCTATACACTACTATACAGTATCCAAGCCCCCACCCCTATAGTGCCCTGCCCTATACTTAATCTTATACACTATACACAGTGTCCTTTTTCACGCATCTTTTCTTTTGGATATCGCATCTTTTCTTTTGGATATCATGGCATTTTGACAAGACGTGTTTTCACTGTCGAGCTAAGTCCGAAATTGTGTTACTGTTTGTCTTTTCTGTCTAGTCTGTAACCAGACTGTTTTATGCTGACGAAGACCTTGGGTCAAAACGTCCATAGTACCTGTAACTGTCTTTAACTTGTGAGGTATTACTAACACTATTTGTTTGATTACTAATTGCATCATTAACCTCATTGCAGATACCATTTGTATTAATGATGATTGATGGGAGAATTTTTATACCAGTGTCTGATAATGATAATAGAGTCTTCTTAAAAAAGGGGTTGTTAAATAACTAAACTCAGTACATTTAAACTGTAAAAAAACTGAAAGTAATAATATCTATCTAGTTTATTCTAATTATTAAAACAAAATATATCCCCTTTTTTATCATAGAATGTGATGCGTTTCTTAACTTTTTTTTTCTGTTTACAGGGACTAGAAAGAAATTCTCATGGCATTTGTTGTAAATATTTGCTGCAGCATTTGGATTATAAACTTATCATCATGTTAAACTGGACTTTGCAAATGCCAGTTTCAGAAAAATAGATCAAAATACGTCTCATGGATATTTCTTGGAATATGTGTTGAACTTTGGATATAAATTCAAACATTGGATATCACATGCTCACAAACAGAATGTGTTTTGTTATTTTATATTATGAAAGCAGACAGCCTTGTTATGACTCTAATACTTGGTTATCATCGTAGTAGATGTGTCTACTTATCTCAACAAAACCTTGATTTTTAAGTCAAAGTCATGGCATCTGATATGGGACTTTTCATTCAGTGTTTGAAAAAGCCACCGGCTTCAAGATCCGATAAGGTGAGTTTTTTATATTTGAAATAGTTATTTTAAAATAATTATGTTGTCAAGTTTAAAATGTCCGCATTTGAGGGGCAAGCACACACTAGCCTTTTTATATAAAAAAGTACAAAAATATAGTATTTACAAAAGTAATTTGTGATTGATTCAAACCTATTTTTAGGCGGTTTTTAAAGTTCTGATTTTTTTTAAACCTATTAGTTTTTGTGTGGCTGCTCCGTTGTAGAACATTTATATCAAATGTGTATATTGATGATAATTAAATCAATAAAATTGTGATTTATTCCCACTTTTTACACTTATCTAAATACAAGAATATTTTAAGAGTCTAACATTTTTGTCATTACAATGAGCAATAAGTTTTAGTAGAATAATAGAATTCTTCCTTTCCATGTGTATTGCTTGTATGCTTATATTTTTTATGCAAACACGCGTAAAAAGGTAAAAGATTATAAAATTAAGTAAATGTATTTAACTGATTTTAATTTTATAAATGCAATGTTTCTATTTGTGTCCTGTAATTAACCCTTGGATTATTTCCCTTATTTTATCTTGTCTATATTTCTCTTTATTCAGGATCTGAAAGTAATTTATACTTACCTCCATGGCATGGAAGCCTTGGCAGGTTTAAGAGATCATGTTCTACAAGGCCTTTGCTCTGTTGTGCGGTATGAATTTCATGAAGCAAATGATATTATTTATTAGTAAGTCAAAGTGTTTTATGTCAATTTGAAAGTGATAAATAAGAGAAATGTGAAGATAAAAAGTTCAGATTAGACAGATATTAAATAATTTAGATGGATTTTAATGTACTATTGTTTTTATAACTGCAGTGTTTTGAAATATTATTAGTTTTGTCTGTTAAAAGTATCAAATGTAATACATTACAAAACTGTATTTGATCCTCAGTGTTGGAGAAGTAGCTATGTGTTGGTACATTCTCTTGTCTGGTTCTGTTTTTATAGAAGGATCCATGTTTTTACCCAGAAGCAGGTAAGATTATAGTTCTTGTATTTATTCTTTTTATTTTTAAGTACATTTGTTTCATGTTTTTGTCAAAATTTTGACTCAGACAATTGCCTGAGTCCTGAGATAACTTAAATAATAAATCTTATAAGCACCTAAACATTTCATTTACTGTTGATGTTAAACTGATGGAGTCATACACCCAAATAAAAAAAAAAATCCTCAGGATAACTAGTAATGAAAATACACTTATACACATTGTAACCAGATTTTTTTTTTTGTAACAGACTATTCAAAAAAAAAAAATTCTATTTTAATTGACCTCAGCTGCCATCTATGAATCAACTTTTAAATTTAATAAATATAGATAAGGATGCTAAAAACTGACATACAGAGTTTTTGAAAGTTTTATTAAACTTTTTTTTTGTAACAGTACTAAATTAGCTTTCAGAAAATGACCTTCATCATATCAGCTTTAAAAAAACCACATCAAATAACTTCAAAGGGCTCTGTTTATTATAGTTTACACAATTGTTTTGATATTATGTAACCAGAGTACACATTTCATTGACATCTGACTTAAAGATTTTGAGATCTATTCAAAATAGATATTTTGTAATAGGCAAAATCAAAATGCAAAAATTGTAGGACAAAATTAGAAGAAAAAAACATGATTCATATTTTAAAAACCATAAAAGAATTGTTGATCAGGAAGTTTTTTAAGTAAAAAGCAATTGTAGCAATGCTTTAAAAAACACATAACAAAATACTCTGCAGTTTGTGATTGTAAAAACAATTTTTTTAGAAGCGATTTCTAAGTCTCTTTCTTATCATTGTTGCTTAATATAACATCACTAATGTAATTACAATATTTTTTATTTTAATTTTTTAATACAAGTAAAATTAGTTAACAAGTTTCATGTTTAACATTTCTACATGGGGCTCACAGATTCAGTTGTATGTGAGTTACATGGTTTAGACAAGCTAACACCAGCAACTGCACGTTTAAAATATCAAAAAAGAAACAATACACTTTTTCAGACTACTGTAAAATTTGAATGTCTTATACTTTCTCATTGATGACTTATGGGTAGAGTTACTAAAAAACTGAGTTTGTTTTATTGAACTATTATATTTGGTGGTAGCATTGAGATTTATTTATGTAGGAACATTTAATTCCCCCTATAAAATTTACAGTTCAAGCGTAATTTAAAAAAAAAATTGTTGTGATATTTTCAAGTGCCATAGGTGGAAACAAAATTGGGTAAAACATGCTGCACATATGACAAGGGGAAGGAGGGGGTCACTTTAGGGACACAGAAGTGTTTGAGTAGGGGAAAGTTAAAAAAGTGACTTGTAGCAGTAGCATATATTTTATGTCATTTATAAAACCAAAATTAACCCTGTTAACATAATTTTTTGTGGCAAGAAATACATGCTATGTCACATCCCTTGACCTCCTCCATCATTATAAAAACAAACTCCCTTGCCTTTATCCACCTGAGGTCATTTTTGGACAATCTCTTATATTCTGATATGGTCAGTAAAAAAACATGTGCTACGAAACAAATATCTTCTCACGAATCAGAATCCCTTAGCTGTAATCTAGCAGGCTTCCGCTCCCATCTTAATCCAGAGTTAAGTCAATTGGCAGCAGTTCTCAAACGTTGCAGCTTAACACCCTCCCTGCTTGTGTGTTTAGAACCCCTAGGGCGTGCACGCGTTTAGTCCATTCCACCCTTGTTCGTGCAGTACTAGCAGTGCTACGGCAGTAGTCAGTTACTCTAGGACTGGTGTTGTGCCACACCCCCTCCCCGTTACCTTGCTGTACTTGTCCTGTTTTTTTTGTGTCAAATCTTCACCTTACACCTTGCTTGGTGGTTACTTCCGATTCAAATATGAGAAATAAATACCGGCCAAATGAACTGCTTTAAAAAATCATCTTAACAATGCAGCCCTCTGGCTGTTGCTACCAGGAGAAAGTGTAAACTTGGCATTTACGGGCAGGCTGACATTTATCGTGTACCTTGGCATCAGGTACCTGGGGCGATGGTAGAAAGGGATGCTGTGGCTTTAGAAACCGTCTGACGTAGAGGGTGACCTTCTCTGGAAACTGAGCGGGGTAAAGCAATAAACTGTCACCATTGCAGCAGCTAAAGACACGACATGCCTTTTGATTTAGCCGTATGTTCGGTCTCGGGTTATTGGTTCAAAACGGGAGGAAAAAAATCTTAACGTCGATTACAAACCTAAACATGTGTGAATAAGCTGGTGAACTTGAGCCAGTCCTTTGTACGTGTCATCAGTTCAACAAGCGGGGCTACTCCATTTCTTGATCGCTTGGTAATTACCCGATGGTCGCTTCATGTTCACTCCAGCTTTTTAAAACATTAATTACCTGGCAGTTGCATCATAATAGCTTGACCTTTTATTCCCGATTACCCACTACAAGTACTTTTATTTTCTTGACCAAAGCTTAATGACATCTTTATATTGACAGAAAGCTCAACTAGAAATGCCGCAAATATTTTGAAATTCTATTCAATGTTGTTAAATATTTTCAGTTGTATAGATCTGTATGTGAAACGTGTGTAACTGAAACATGTTGCATACTATTTTTTTAATTTAGGCTTTTGAATGTTACATGTTTTGTGTACTGTTTTGTTTTTATATACCGCTTGCTTGTATAATCGTAAGGCGTGCAATTTCCCAGTCAATTTTTAAATAAAGTAGAATACCGGTTCAGGTAAAAGATGCATCAGGAAAATGTACATGAGTTTGAACGAAGTACACACGTAGCCGTGTCTTAAGTGTAGCGGCGTGGCCCACTGTGTTGGGTTACACGATAGTTAACACCGCCCTCATTTCAAATATGATTGGACGATGCTCTCGTTAGTCGACTACGCTGTATTAACCGTGTCATGGATTTCCTCCAGGTTATCTCTTTCTCACACGGCGGCGTCAAGGCCGCTGCTTTTGATCCTGAGCTCACCTTCTGGTTTTTACCTGGGCAGGAAATATCCGCCTTTCGCGTCAGTTAGGAGACTGGGAGCAAGAGGGGTATATCGGGGGGATCATTTTCACGTGCATCCAGCGTAAATATTCTGCTGGTACTTCTTTGTTCTTATCTGCCAGGTGTGACACACATTCACTTGCTCTGAGCGTCAATTTTTTTTTTAAAAGGTAGACTTGCACTTGTGCTTTAAGTTAATCGTATACACCCATGTTAAGGTCAATTCGGTTCTTTAAGCAGATAATGGGAATAAAAAAACGTACTTGCCTATATGAGTTATATATAAAACACATAAATAAGTCCAAAGGCCTCCCACGATCTACAAACATGAATATGCCATAAAAGTAATCATAATCTACATTCTTATTCGTTGACACAGGAGCATCTATTTTCAATCTTCCTTTAATGCCATTCGTTTACCATCTGAATGGATATTTTAGTTTACATATATGTATATTATTATACTTATATGTACGTAGGCCCAGTATATACAGGCTAAATGAATGTCTATATGTATGTAGCGCCATATATATATATATATATATATATATATATATATATATATATATATATATATATATATATATATATATATATATATATATATATATATATATACGCATACAATCGATGTAAATAATCTCAAACATGATACAGCGAGCCGTTGTATTTATTTATTAACAAGCGCCATTTGATGTAAAGTGTTGTGACTAGTTTAAAAAATAAGGACATCAATCGACGTCTTAAAAAAAAAACCTCCATCAAGATACGGCACGTCTGGAACAGACACACTACCATGTGCGTGTGTGTGGGTGTGTGCGTGCGTGCGGTGAGGATGCGAAACATTCCTCCAGCCTCAAGTGCCGCTAGAGCCTGGTGTTACAGCCGGCCTGTTGGTTGTGTTTCTGTCACTCTGCATCCAAATGTATTGCTTATTAAACACGGGATTTTTTCTCATGGATTACTATCAATACTTGCCGCCTCCGTGCTGGTAGAAAGTAACATTTTAAAACATAAAAAAAAATTGGACGGCGTAACACGTACTTGATGTTTGGAAATGGTTCATTTCTGTTTTTATATCATTTGGAGTTCAGATTTTATGTATAAATGAACGGGGATGAGTTTCACAGGTTTGTTTCGATACACATTTTAACATTAATTTTAACTTGTCTAGAATCTGACTCTGTAGGACAGTAAATGTAACACGGTTAACTTTGACCCGGCTAATTGCAAATAGCTCCACCCAATGACGGTATATTCTGTACGAAAAAAAAATGCGACTGCATGTGTTGATAGACACATACTATTAAGTTACAAATTGTTTGAACAATGGTATTAAATAGTTAAAAGTGTGTCTCGTAGACTAAATGTCTGTTACCATCAAGGGCCGAGTATTACTCATGCTACCTTCCAATGACTAATCGTGGAACACAACTGCAATTGAATGTATATGGACAGCTGCACTTAACCCATCAGACCAACAAACATTGCGGTGTTGTGGCTTCAGTTAGCCTGTGAACTGTTTATTTTTTTTTTTAATGTAGCGCAAGTCTGGTAGGGAAAGTAGGATTAAGCGCTGCTGTTATCTGCCGTGTGCCTGCCTATCTTGGGGGTTGTTCTCGTGTAGAATTAGTCACTGTCGGGTTTGCATGTCTTACTAACACTTTACCCCGCGGAGTTGAACCCTCACATCTGTCTCATCGGCGGTTAACCTCACCATTGTCGTATTTGTCAAACTGTACTCAGTCACACATGTGTACAATAAGAAGGAAGAAGCGGCATTGTTGGCACATTGAAATCTAAGCTATGGGTAGGCATGTCCGTGAAGATTCCGCCGTGTAACGTATGCTAAATGTCGGCCTGCTTTGTATCGGGGTGACGGCAACCTTCACGGTGCTTCGATACTTGGAGAGGCGTTGTCACTTGGTATTATACACGTGTTACATCATTGGCGGATCAGCGGTACTTCAATGCTTAGCAATCGTGCATATATTTGGGTGTGTGTAGTATGTATCTGTCATTTTGATGTGTTATATGCTTGGTAATGGGTGGTTTCTGGAGATGTTATGTAGTTGAGGGCCTGTGGGCTATTTGGAAATGCATAGCAATACATGGGGTTGGGGGTGGTTAAAGGTCACATTGTAATGTTTGATAATATGTGCGCTCTCTTTTGTGTCTACATAAGATGGTATTACAACTAGTGTGTAGCCAATCACGATACTCAAAACTTAGGGCTGGACGAGGGTTAGAAGTAAGGCTAGGGTTAGGTGTGGGGCTGTAGTAATCTTCTCTGCCATCATCGTTCGTTCATTCACTTGCTGGTTTACTCACACTTGGTCAACTAAGTAAAACACTCGCTTCACATAGACAGATGAAGTAGAGTTCATCTGTTGCCTTGATCACGGCTCATAAAGTGATGGTGTGTTCAGCACTATTCCCCACCGGCTGTTCACTCATAACTTTTCTGTTTGGTTGTTTTATTTCGTTTTTATTTTCACCGCTTGCCTTCAAACAGTCAACTCGTGTTTTGACAGTTAAAGAACTTTGACCCGAGTAACCCTTTTACTATTGTTCGATTGAAGACTACTCCTAAAATATGAGGTGTTTGATGTTGTTAGAAACAATTAAATTTCAGGTTTAATGTTCGGGTCATGGCTATGATAGGCATAAGGTTAGCGTTGTCATCAGCAAGTATATTAGTTTATAGTTGACCTCCGTGAACCTGACACCCCTGTTTTAAAGAAAATTCCATTAGTTTGACATTATCTGACACTATGAAGCATAGCCCAAATGTTCTCGTCGATTGTCTCAAGTACACGAAGATCGGCTACAGTCCCATTCACAATCTAAGCCTCTGTTTTGCCGTCGAGTCACTGACACCTACCAGAAGCTCTGTCGTCTTTTGTATCCAGCTATCGGCTTGAGCGGCTTTCACCATAGGTCAGGGTGTTTTCAAAGTGTTCACAACATCGCGCACAAGTGTCATTTCAAGGTCAAGTGCATGTCTTAATTAAAGATCTATACATGGGCGATAATCGCTAGAGCGTGGGCTGTGTATATAAATAGACACTTCCAGTCCCGGACTGAACTTTTTGAGGGGTCAAGTGTTTGTTCTCGCTGGGAATAAGAATGACATCACTTGCTTTTCTTAGTTTCGGACAACACAAATAACCTGCTGTATGGCCTGATTATTTCTAATTATGGCGTGGCTATCTTAATTATTGGCCTGGTCGCCCCGGTGCTAATGAGCTGAGATCAATCGCCATGTCAGATAAGCTAACAAAGGCATCGTTACACGCCCTGCTAAGATATCAGCCGACGGTATGGTTTACTAGTCACACAGCTCTGTGCCTAGTAATAAAGGTTCTCTCTTCTCTTGGTTTAGCGTACTGGCTACGTTTCTTTGTATACCGGTATTTTACATATTTCCTAGTAATGCGCAATTAAACAGTTTTAAATAACTTAAATTTTTTTCCGGCTTCTTTATTTAGCGCAGTTTTGCAGGTTTCTTTGCTATACCGCAATAGGATTTTTTATATCGCAAATTTACAGGTTTCCTTGTATTGCGCGATTTTGCAGTTTTCATTGTTTCATCGTACTTTTACAATTTTTTTTTTAATATAGCGTAAATGTACACGATTTTATGTAGGCTATAGCGCAATTTTACCGGTTTGTTTGCGTAGCGTATTTTTATGTTTCTTGGTATAGTCAAATTTTACAAAACCCTAAGTGTAGCGCTTGTCTTGGTATAGCGCTATTTTTATTTGCCCCGTTGCTATTTTGTTAAAAAAAAAATCATTATTACCGCATTTCTCTTTCGCTGTTCTCTTTCGTTTTGCTCTTTGTTCGTCTGGGCGTAATATTGTTTAGTGTAGAAAAAAAAAAAGAATACCTGCCCATTTCCGCCCAAAGTTGAAGTACAGAAGAAAAAAAATTCAATAAGAAATAATTTGCCTGTACACTTCGGCTTATTATTAAATAAACAGGATAGATATTTTCATAGTCCGGATGATTCTTTTTTTACTCAATGCTTCACCCACTATAAGAGTATTGTTCCCTCTCCAGTTATTACTGAACTAAATCCAACTTTTTTTTTACGCCCACCAGTAAGATGTTGTAGGCTGCACATTTTTATATTTACATTTTTTTTTACCACTAGTTGGAAGCTTTAAATTTGTTTTGACTCAGCAGTTATCACTATGCATTTTTTAACAGAGCAGTAGGACACAGTATATTTTTAAAAATAACAGTACATTTTAAAAATCCAGTTGTACATTAATGTGTTTGTTATAGTCATTTCCTGCTCATTGGGTTAAATGTGCTGTGCTGATTTCCTAGCCTTGCCAACATTATTTCAAGTTCAGCCACTCTGTAGAGCACAATCAGTATATTTTTACATATTAATCTCCCCTTGAAAGCCAGTTTATCTGCCTTGCAACACTCAGCAGGCTGTGTAGATATGAGAACGGGAGTACTTACAGCTCATGGCAAGCTAAAAATACTTGATGTTGTACTAGTAAAAAAAATAAAGCACTAGAGCTAAGTGGAGGTAATGGCACCCTCTAGTAAGGCATTCTAATTACTGATTATAAATATAATACTTTGAACTATCCTAACATGCTCTGTCAAATGATTTCCCTTTAAACCTTTTATTGTTTTATCCTCTCCCTTAACAGTAGTAAAATTATTTTTAAAATCCAATTAATTTAATAAAAATAAAACCAACAGCCATTGTTGTGGAATTGCTGTTAGAGATCTGGTTTTTTTTTGTGTGTTGGGTGTATGGCTTTAATACTAAACTTGACTTTTTATTTCAGCTTTGGGCGAAGATCTCCTGGTTGTTTGAGAAGAACAAGTGAATGTTTGACACTGGAAGCTTCTGAAATGATTGTGGTAAGATAAACATCATCTGAGCTAAATACATGTTGTATTACTTTAAATCATGTAGGCATTTGGAGCCAGATACAGGGGCAACGATAAAATAAAATTATTTCTGGGTGTGATTATTTATCATTTCATAAGATCTGTTTCTAAAGTGTGCTTTAATTCATGAAGCAGACATTTATTTTTTGAAAATTCTTCTTTTTCTATTTTGTTCTTCCATTAGCTATGTTTATCTTATTTCCTGAGATAAATTAGGATCTCTTCTATCTGGCTTCTTTAACCCTTTACTTGTTTATTTCTAATTCAATAAAATATAAACAAAACGAGAATGCTTGCTTTTTATAACTTTTCTGCTATTCCATATTTTTTTCTTTCTTAAGCTTCTAGCTTTGATCTCCCTTTTTTTAAATTTTTCATTGGTTCTTTTATTGGTTAGATATGTCTTTTATCAACAAACCACTTCCTTTGCTGTTTTCTGTTTCACTTCTCTACTATTCCAGCACATTTTTCATCCCCTTGATTCCTGAGCTCTTTTGATCTCCATTGTCTAAGGCATTACATTTACACGATTAAGTTTCAGAGATATTTTTATTAAAGCTTCCCCCTGAATTTTGAGATCTATAAACTCAAACATCATTATTACTTTAATGAATCATTTAGTTTGTTTAAAAAAAAAAACCTTATTCTCTCACTTTCCCCCCACTGTTTCCTTTAACACTCTTGACATAAAAGTCATCTTTTCCCTAAGTGAAATTAACACAACTCCATCTTTGGCCACTCATGACTCAGATACAATACTTGTGCTTGGAAAATCCCCTTCCCCCTACCCTCCAGGAAACAAAAGTCATGTACAGATAGATACAGAATGTTCTCATCCTTACACCCACCTAACATTGCCCTCTTGAAACTGTGTGGTGTCCACAACTGATACTCTATGTGAGCCTTCAAGTGTTTTGTTTCAGGAAGTGGAATGTTTCAGTTAAAAACCTATGCAGGATTCGTGCGCTGAGGATTAATTGTTCATCATTTTCTAAGATTTTATTATTCATTGATTTTTGTGATTGTTGGCTGTGTTAATCACCTAAAACTGGTTTATTATTTCTGTACCTGGAGTATTGTTGCTAAGTCTTAAAACAAATTCTTACAATGAATGAAAATGTTAATATGTAGTGTGACATTGGCAGAGAGTTTTTCCGTAACAATTAATCAAAATGAATACTGAATATTTAGATGTGGCGGTCCGACTGGGCTGGAATATTCCAATGTTTGAATATATTTGCTTATCTAGACAACAGGTATTTCAGTAACCCAAGATTTTAAAAGTTTAACCAAATCTTGTTGACTTATACAAATAAATACACACAAAAGAAGTGGTTTCATCAATTTATCTGATTGTAATTCTTGAACTAAAACGTTTTTTTTTTTAATAGATTGATTATCCTGATACAACAAACATAAAGCCCAATTCACGAGGTGTAGAACTAATACACAATGATGTACCGGATAGACCAATGCGACGAATGAACTCTGATAGTGTCATAGAATCAGTAGGTTTCTTTTTGTCATTTTTGTTTAACAGTTTTTTTTTTACAAATATCTTGTGCATTTAAAAATATGTCTCTATTTTTGTTTTCAGCAGTTGGCAGAAGACCTTGCTTCAGGGAGTCACACACATCCACTTCTTGGAGTGGGTGGTCTAGACCATTACCCCCTACATGCTGGCAACAAGAGGTTCTCCAGAGCTAGTGACACATCCAGTGCTTATTCAGGCTCAGACATAATGCACACCTCATTAGATGACCCTGATGTCAATGACATTGACATCAGTGGTCCTTTAGTGGACTCAGATGATGAAGAGGGATATGCTGAATCAGCTGAGGTATTCTGATTGGCAAGACTTAATGTAATATGCTAAACGTGCTGAGGTGTTCAATTTCTCAGACTGAATAAAAAAAACAACTATTTTATTTCTTTAAAGACAAAATAATATTTTCATCTTTAATTACATCATGCTCGCTAGGTTTGTTTCTATACATTATTTAGACATGTTAATAAACCTTATATTTCTATATTTCTAATCATGCATGATGGTTCATTTAAGTGCACATAAATCTTTTATATATAATCATGTGTGTCACTTATATCTGCCATGTCCAATAGTTTTAACCCAAAATGTAATAAAAATAACTCTTGAAGTTTTTAACCCACTCTTATATAAACACCTCTATTTCAGACATTTTCTATACGGGATGTTGAAAGGGATTGTCTAGAAAAAGAACCATCAGAAAGAACAAGTGAAGATATTGACATTCTTCTCAACTTTACACAGCATTTAAAAGTTCGTTCATTTTTATTACTGTTTTTGAAAACTAAACTTTTATCTTAGCAAAAGGTGTCTGTCTACTCTTATTGGTAAAAAGCCATTAGTGATGACTGAGAATGATTTGAATTTGCAAAGACTATACTGAACTAGATAAAACTATTGACAATAGTTCTCTTTTGCAGGCTTTTTCTAACATGACTGAACACACGCGTAGACTTTTGTGTGAGGTGATGGTTTTTGCCATAGTTCCTAAAGAAGGGACTATTGTAATGAAAGATGGTGAAGAGCTGGACTCTTGGTCTGTTATCCTTAATGGGGAGGTGGAGATCACACGTCCCAATGGTCACAAGGAAAAATTACAAATGGGAGATTGGTAAGATAACTTTTTGTGATGGTTATAGATTGATTTAAGTTCTGGTTTTAAAATGTTATTAGATTAAATTTTCAATTCTTTTATTACATACTATCATATTTTGCTTTTACTGAATAATTCAAAGGATACTTTCAGGCCTAGAGTATTGACTGATTTTTAACATGTTAGTTTACTCACTTATCTCTGTAACACATTTGTATACAATACTTAAGTTTGCTATTTTTATGTCAAGCCTATCATTTACTGTTAGTCTATGATGTACTAAGCTCTCTTGTAATGTCATCTGCAGTTTTGGCATCAAACCAACAATGGAAAAATTATATCATCAAGGAGTTATGCGGACAATTGTAAATGATTGTCAGTTTGTGTGTATAGCCCAATCAAGTTATTATAAAATTTTACATCTGGTAGGCAATTTTAATTACCGTAATCATGTGTTTAAAATAACCGTAATCAATTCTTTAAAACAACATGAATTACTCCAGTTTAATGTCATTTATATGGCTTAGCCTCCCTTGCTGTTTTAAGATCGTGTTTAATTATAAAATAAAATTACTTAATTAACGTTATGTTTTAAATCCTAGTTGTATTATTTTTAAAGCATATCTTGTTAACTTTAAATTTTACAGGGGGAAGAAAACATCAAAAAACATGAAGAGAAAGGAATGATTGTGATGGAAACTGAACATCGGCAGCTGGATGGAGGCAACAGAAAAGGGCATATTGTTATCAGGGTAGGTAATTGGCAGCAGCCCAATACACAGCTTTGTTTCTATACTAAATGTCTGTTAGAATAGATGATTGTTTCTGTACTGTCTCTTAGTATAGATGATTGTTTCTGTTGTAAATGTCTCTTAGAATTTATGATTTGTTCTGTTGTAAATGTGTTAGAATAGATGGTTGTTTCCGTTGTAAATGTCTCTTAGAATAGATGATCGCTTCTGTTGTAAATGTCTCTTAGAATAGATGATTTGTTCTGTTGTAAATGTCTGTTACAATAGATGGTTGTTTCCGTTGTAAATGTCTGTTAGATTAGTATCAATAACCTGTATGTCTTGTTAAAGTTTTATTAGTGAATCATTGACCTGCTGTTCATGTCTCTTAAGATTAAGCTTAATTACTTTATTTCCTTTTCCCAAAAAAAAAGGCAACAAAAGAGAAATTGATGCACCACCTGGTAGAAAGTCATTCAGCTGTAGATCCTACCTATGTTGATGATTTCCTTCTCACGTACAGAACATTCCTCAGTAGTCCTCTAGAGCTAGTGAAAAACTTGCTGGAGTGGTTTAAACAAGATGACCTGAAAACTAGTGTATGTACTTCTTATTTCATGTCAGTATTTGGTGAATGTATCAATGACTTGTGATTAATGGCATCAAATGGGTTGGGCTCTTGGAATTTTGAATATTTTAAGAGATTTTTTTTATTTGTTGTGAGAACATAGTAATATTAAAGTACCTTTTTGAACCTTGTGCTCTGTGGGGCATGTGAAGTAGAGTTCATGTTCCTTTAACCACGACATATGAGAGGATAGGTGGTCAGTACTATGCTCGGCCACCTTTACACTAGAGAGGGTACCCATCAGAGCTGGGTGGACATCCCATTATCCAACTGGAGACTTGGGTTGGCAGTCGTAAAAATATTTTTTTTCAATTTTTGCAAATTTTATTACATAAATTCTTAGAATACTCAATCTCTAAATTTTGTTAAAGCTGTAATAATTTTAAAGATGTTGGGTGTAAATACAACACATTTATTTTCCTTTGTCAATCTGGTTCCTCTCATCAAACATGTCAGCTGCCATTAAATAAACACTTAAGTAAATGTTTTCAGTGTTTACATAGCAGTTACCATTTACACTTAGCCAATAAGTATGAAGATTTTAATATGAAGTGTATTGTATTTAGGTGACAAGAGTTGTTCTTCTTTGGGTCAACAACCACTTCAATGACTTTGAAACCAATCCAGACATGTGTGATTTCCTGGAACATTTTGAATGTTTATTAGAAAAAGAGGTACTACTCATTTATTTTCCTTCTACTAACATTCACTTATTTCTTCTTCTTTGACTTTATACTTTAGCTTAATTGGTGAAATGTGGGCTTCTAAAATACTTGTAGTTGTAAAATTCACCATGTATGGTTCTACTGTAGTGTATTTAAATTGGCAGCGGATCTGTTGATAACTGATTTAAATGGATGACAGTAACATACACTATTACTGCTGATTTTTTTTTTCAAAAAAAAAAAGTAACAGCAGAAATGATATTTTTTTTTTCAATACTTGAATTAGAATCTGGTTTTGTTTTTTATTTCCAGAAAGTGAGTGAGAAAAATAGTGGTACTCCTTTTGTCTTAGCATTGTTGGCTCACCTTGTTTAACTTGCATGTTGCCAAAGTTTGGTCCTGGCATGTTTATCTGCACTGGTTCTCTTTGTATACATTATTAACCCATATAATATAAAACATCTTTTCTAATTAGTTTAGAAATGGGTGTTGACAATTTTCTTTTGTTTGTTGAAAAAGGACCAAATATCTCTTAAAATTTATCCCCAAAGCATGCCAAAATGATTGGCCAGTTGTAGAAAGTGGTTAATTTATGACCACCCGCATGTCTGAAGACTTCCTGAGTTTACCTTCTTTTTGGCTAGATTTGGTAACCATCACTTTGATGTGGCACCAGACATATTCTTGTTTTATTTTCTTTACCCTACTGTAGCTTGACAACACAGCAGCTGTGGCATGTAGGTTTACATGAAAATGTTGAGTTTTGGTACATATAATCATAGCATGCTACTTTTGCACCCCCTCCATAGAAAGTATGTTAATAAACTCTAAATTTCCATGCCTTGTGACTGATATGTATACTTGACTTCTTCATTCCATTCTCAGTCAGAAAATGACTTTGAGGTAAGATGTCTTTATTTAAGCGGTAGCGGGATATATTCTTGCTTTAATTTTTGCTTTTTTTTTTAATCTTTAAAAAACATTTAAAAAAATTCAAATGTAATGTTAACATTTTCATTCTTTGATAACTTTTTCTATTCTAGTAATTTGTGAACTAATAATTCTACAAAAGTGTACCAGTTTAGGATAATATTAACCCGTAATGAAGTCATCTGCACTTTTAGCATGCTTATAACTTTCTTTAACTCAATGCTTTTTATAACACAGCTGATCTAGACTTGAAGTAGTATGTTTCTCATGTATGTTTGATAGAGACATGCTATCAGTATCTTGTTTAATTTTTACCCAACTTTGGATTTACAGCTATGTCAGCACACAATATGATTTTGTCGTAACACATAGTATATGAATGTATTGATTTATTGTGAAAGATTATTGCATATCATTGGGGAAAAAAATCCTTGAAGCCTAAATCTGATCATAGCTAGTTTGCTTGCTTACAACAAAATGTTTTAGACTAAATAGGTAAATTACAAGTGTATTAATAAACACACAC
Organism: Physella acuta; assembly: GCF_028476545.2. Classification (NCBI taxonomy): domain Eukaryota; kingdom Metazoa; phylum Mollusca; class Gastropoda; family Physidae; genus Physella; species Physella acuta. The sequence continues at coordinate 151,518 of NW_026732566.1, forward strand.
ACACATATACACACAACTGTAAATAATGTGCTATTGTTTGCTTGTTTAATATTTTTAGCACTCTATGCTTAATCAAACATCTGTAGTGTATTTATCACTTTTCTACCTTGTAAAACTGGAGATTTTTTTTCTTCAAAATGTATATATTTGTTTGAATAGTGCTGAAATAAAACCAAGGAAGCTGTGAGAAAGTTTAAGAGGACCAGAGTATATTAATTACACAAAAACTTCACCAGGCCAATTTAAATTTCAACCAAACATTCTTTTAGAAAGATGAGCTAACATTAATTTAACAAACTTCATAGTACTTTATTCAGAAGAAGCTAAGGTTGAGGTATCTTCTTTGACATTGTAATCCAATCTGTTATTGTTTTCCTGGCAGAAGATGATGGGACAGCTAAGTTTACTCAATATGGCATGTGCGGCTAAGGCAAGGCTCCGTACTCTCACACTGACCCGGGCCACCAGAGAGGAAATGTTGTGCTTCTCCATCTTGGGTGGCTACGAGAGAGGGCATGGCATCTATGTCACTAAAGTAACTCCAGACTCTAAGGCAGCAGAGGCAGGCTTGAAGCGAGGAGATCAGGTTTTTACTCTTTTTTTTTTTAGCACCTATGCATAGTTTATTTAGAGTACAATTTTAGGGTAACTTTTTTTTTTAAAACTGAATTTTAAAAATTAGATCCTTGAGGTGAATGGCCACAAGTTTCATCAGATCTATTATAACAAAGCGCTAGAGATCCTCAGGGGAGCAACTCATCTCTCTATAGTGGTCAAGTCAAATTTACAAGGTATGTACCATATTTGCTATCTAGGTTCTTATCCTACATTATATTTAAGGATTTAAATTGGAGGTTTTGACCAACATGTTATGTGCATTGAAAAAGATCTTATCATCAATGTTTGTATTTTTTGTTTTAGAATGGGTTTTAACTAAATTTTTAAAATCTAAAACAATTTCAACTGTTACTTTATCTATTTGTCATCATAAATTATTGTTTAAAAAGTTAACATATTGATTAACCAAATACATAATTCTAGTGCAACTGTTATTTTCTCACTGTTTAGAATTCAAAGAAATGCTGAGATCATCAGAAAAAAATACTCCACGTAAAGTGAAGAGAGAAGATGGAAATATACCCAACCCCAAACAGAGGCTGTCTGTGCCAGATCTGGACGCAACTGTTCCTATATTTACCACTGATCCTGTGGATATTAAGAAAACGGAAAAACGCTCCGGTATTTTTGGTTCCACATCAAGATTACGAAAAGCTTTAACCCGGATAAACTTTATGCCAAAGAATCTAAATGGGTAAGTCTCAGAACTTCTGATTCAATGTAGGATTACAATAAGCAGCTACTCATTTGGACTCTTCATTTTACTGCTCCTATGTTATCATAATTTTGGTGCACTTACCCAGCACCACACCCTCTTACGCCCGATAAACGACTAATTGTTTTACCATAATATTTGTCTCATCATTACTAAAAATATTGTTAAGTGTTTTTGGAACATTTATTTATTGTTAATGTAATACTTCTATACTCAGTACCATGATGATATATTGAATAACATTGATTACTATATTTCAATTGAAACAATTATTCCATATTGAGTAATGTACTTATTTTTTCATCTGTCAATTTTTAAAAATTTACAGTAATAAACATAAAAAAAGATTCCATTTATATTATAAATAATTGTTATTATTTGTAACACCATTAAACTTAATTAAAAATGTAAGCAGATTTCATTTTAACATTGTTCTTACCATTTGCTCTAGCAGAGAATCAGGTTCCATAAATCATTCTGATGAGAGCCTCTACTCTAAGCCATCACGGAAATCATCAACCTCATCCTCGTCATCAAACACCGGACCAACCCTGAGCAACCACTTCAGTGCAAGTAACCCCGACATGAGCAGTGTGGGGCTTATTGTGGATGATCGCAATGATATGCCAGAACATGTTGTCAAGGTGTACAAGTCTGATCAGTCCTTCAAGTATTTGCTTATACACAAGGTTAATGTTTTCTGCTTTCTTTTGTCTTTGTGGTTAATCAGGTACATTTGATGGTGACCTGCACATTGGTGGCTAGTTGGAGCTGTGTTTGGAAGAAAGGAAAATTATTAACTAACTTTGATCTAGTCACATTTTAAAACTATTTGTAAAATTGTAAGGGAGACTCTAGAAAAGAATGTGGTCAGTTGTTAAATATTTCACAATTTTTAATGTTGAAAATTTTATCTTGAACTCTAGGAAACCACAGCTAAGGAAGTTGTCATGTTGGCTCTTCAAGAGTTTAATATCACAGATCCAAGTTGGTAAGTTGATAAGAACTCTTAGTTTTGTAAGTAACTAAACAAAGGCTTTTGTTTATATTCATGACTTATTTCTCATTCATGAATAAGCTGAAATTTTTGCTTTATTATTTGAAATAATATAGTTTATATTGAAAGTGACCTTTATGTACATTTTTTATTTTTTATAATATGTCATTACTTATTATTCATTTTGATTACTTTGTGAACCAAGCAATTATTCCTTGCGGGAAGTTACTGTAGAAATGGAGAAGTTCATCAAAAGCAAACGACTGCATGACACAATGAGCAACCTGCCTGAGCGGCTGAACCTCAATGGCCGGTAAGTCTTCATTTTCTTCGTGTGCACATTTTTCATTAGTTTTAGCTGACCATCATTTATGTATGTACGTGGTAGTCTATGTCTCACATACAACACATGTACGTAGCCAGCATATCATTTCTTATATTTTTTGTCTCTTGGTGTATCCTGTCCTGTACAAGAATGACAAATGGCTATTGTGCTACATTTGTATTGCCACTTGAGGTTCATGGTTTTAAGGGGAAAGGAAACTATTCTGCATTTATTCACCCTTTGCCTTGATTTTTTATTTCTTTTAATTTAAAAATAAATGTGTATTTATTTTAAACAAAAAAAAGTACATTTATTCATCAACCGTTTCTGATAAAAATCAGTGGCTAGCTTCCATAACTCTTTTTATTTGTATGTAAATATTTCTGTATAAAGTCACTATTTCCTTGCTATCGTCAGTTGGTTCCTTGTTGTGACCAGCAGTTAAGTGTAACAATGTCTGAGATCAGATACATCAATTCCAGTTGAATTTGTTTAAAACTAGGAATAAACATTTTTTTTTTATGGATTAAACCAGTTTTGGACTATCTTGAGTTTTTCAGTGATCATCTGTCTTCACACAAACATTACCAGCCCTTAGTGAGATGAACTGCTACACTACAAATCAGGCAGTTTTCAGTTTAATAGCACTAAATGAGTACTTAGAATTCATTCGGTTATGCACATTATTACTGACCTTTGCTATAGCTGTTGTATGTGGAGGTGACACCTTTACTGACCTTAGCTGCGGTTGAAGTATGCCGGGGTGACACCTTTACTGACCTATGCCATCGCTGGTGTATGTAAAGGTGACACCTTCACTGACCTTTGATTGGTGTATGTAGGGGTGGCACCTGTACTGACCTATGCTATAGCTGGTGTTTGTAGATTGTCTTGGTATCGTATGTGCAACTTTTCATTTCCATTTAATTTTGGTTTGCTCTGCATTGGGTTCATTGTTTTTTGTTGCATGACTTTTTAATGTTTCTTCCCATGATTCATTCTTAACATATGTCACAGTGAATCCTTTATTCTATTGGATCGGTATATAACCAGCACATTGTTTGTTGCTCGTGGTCGATTATTATGTTGGTAATGAATAAACCTAAAGGCACCTTATTACTCCTATAAAACTTGTACAAATAATTTCTTTTATAATGTAAATATATGTAAAGTAATGACATAGACTATTGTACATGCATTTGTTTCTAATATTAACCTCTGTATTGACTTGCTTTTAGTGGCAGCTTTTAACTTACATTTTTGTAACATTCATTTGCTTTTGTTATTTAGGCTAAAAAATATTTGCAAATTTGTCATAATTTAAGTGCTTTGAGTTAACTAGGTAATTTTAAAAGTAAGGTTTATTATATTATTATAAATGTTTCAACTGAATGATTTAAAATAGAAGCAATAGAAGTAGTAAGATATAAAGTCAAATCAGCTGACACTTTGCTTTTTAGCTGCTTAAACATGTTTCATGGTTTGCTATTTGGATCATTTTACTTTTATTTACTAATTTTCTATTGACAACCCCAACAACACCAATTTCATTCTTTAAAAGCAACGTAATTTTTTTTTTTTATGTTGTTAATCTACTGTTTAATGAATATGTTAAAATTTCTTTATGTGAAAAAATGTCAATGGTCATTCAATACCATAAAGTAAATTTCATTACTACCACATATAAAATACTTAATCCCAAACATTTCTTGGTCTTTTTGGGGTTCACTTGTTTATTACTTAACAGTTTTCATTTGTTTACTAACAACTCTCTTCAAACCTGATTTGTTTGTAGCAAATTTTTTTAGATTTTTTTTTTTTAACCAATGGCAAAATCTCACTTCGGGCTTAATAATGTTGCGTCATTCTCTTTTTTTCTTCCCCTCCCTCATCCACACCCGCCACACCTTTGTCTCATTCCTCCTGGTGATTCCTCTTTTTTTATCTCCATTTTTTAAAAATTATTATAAAATCTTTCAACCATTCTCTTTCTTCAATGTTAATTCTGAACATTATAAAATTCAAATCAATGGGGTCATGACAATGGATTTCTGTAACTTTTCATCAACATCAAACTATTTCCCTTTCTTTGGCTCCTCTTCCTCTCCTTCCTTTTTCTTGTAAACAACTGATACCTACTAGGCGGGCCCTCCCTCGTGTACTTAGGTATTACTTGAAGAACAACTTGACCTCTGAACCCCTCATCCCTGACGATCTGATTGGTCAGCTGCTAGCAGAGAGTCAGATCAGTTTGCTCCACCTAAACCCACATGAAGTGGCATGGCAGCTGACCCTGAATGACTACAGAGTGTTTCGAGAGATTGAGCCTACAGAGTACGTAGATGATCTGTATGGTCTCAATTCTAAATATGGCTGTCACCAGCTGCATAAGTTTGCTGAGGTGAGTAGGAATTACATTGCACATATTAAAAGTTGCATATTTTTTCACATAATCTATTAACATTTTAGTCAGTACTGTTGTTCATTGTTGCAGTCAATGATCTATTTCACTAAACTTAAGTTTTAGCCTGAATAAAAAAACAACAGTTGTCTGTAACTTTGCTGGTAACTTAAACAGTAGATGTTTTCTATGTTATAAGACTTCATTTAGATGCCACAATTGTGACCAATATTTCTGTATTCAGTTGGTAAACAAAGAAATGTTCTGGGTGGTGACAGAGATTACCAGTGAAACAAATCTAGTCAGGCGCGCCAAGTTGCTCAAACATTTTGTTAAAATTGCCAGTAAGCTTCACTTCCTTTTTTGCAAATATTTTTGGTTTAAAAATTTGGTAAAAATTTAGATGTTTACTCTTAAGCATGCAGCTTTAGTTCTTAAATAGAAAATAGAAACCTATTGACACACTAGGCCACCTACAGACATTTAAAAAATCAGTGCGTTGTTTGTAAAATGTTTTATTAATTAACAATTGTTGATGTAAGCATACATCCTGTATGCCATTAACTAGTATTAATTAGTGTATAAGTATATATTTGGGGGAGAAAAAAACTAACAAACTAGCTAGTTAGAGAATGGCAGGCATAGAAGTCTAAAGAGAAACGAAACAGATAAAAATTTCATGATGGATTTACTACTGGGCAATTACGGTTTAGTCATTTACTACTGTTTGTCTTAAAACATTTATTACCTTGTTAAAGCTTAGTGTCTAAGTATTAAAAGATTTTAAATGAACTTCCACTAGAACACTGTAAAGATTCCAAAAACTTCAACTCCATGTTTGCTATCTTGAGTGGCCTGGGTCATGGTTCAATATCAAGGTTAAAGTTGACATGGGAAAGGTTACCCAGCAAGTACATGAAACTTTTTGAGGTTAGTTTGACATCACTTTTTATTTAGTTTTTTTTTACAAACTGTAGGTCTCAATGGAAATTTTCTTTCAATCTGTTTTTGTTTTATTTACATCTACTGACAACAATTTTATTGATGGCAGGATCTCCAATCTTTAATGGATCCTTCAAGAAATATGTCCAAATATCGTAATCTGATAAACAGTGAACATGTCCAGCCTCCTTATGTAAGTCTTAGGGTGCCAGAGTTTGTTAGGAAACTCTTCTAGTCTACCCTTTCATTAAAATATCCAATTTTGTTATAATAAAATGAGCTAAACATATTTTGTAAAAATATAAATACTAAAACATCTTAATGTTGGTTTTCTTTTTGACAAAACTGTTGGTATTTCTTTCCACAGATTCCATTTTATCCCATTTTCAAGAAAGATTTATATTTCATTCATCTTGGCAATGATTGCAAAGTTGACGGCCTCATTAACTTTGAAAAGTTGCGCATGATTGCCAAAGAAGTCAGAAATATTTGCAACATTTGTTCTGTAAAATATGTAAGTGGTTTTTATCAATAGGGCTGGTAAGTAGGTCACCAACCAGTTTTACGGCTCCATAAAAACTGCATGAGCCATAGAACTAGTTGGTGACCTACTTACCAGCCCTATAGTTAACAGTGTGTATTTCAGTCCATCCATTGATGGAATTTAAATATTTTTTATATAGTCCATCGGGATAGCATCCACTGTAATGATTCTATAATAGCTAAGCTAACTTGAATGTTTCAATATTGTACTCTCTCAGGATTCCAACAACATGTTTCTAAGCACAAACAACAGCTTCCAAAGTACTCTTGTGTCTGGTATGACAACCCTCAAGAGAACCAAGAACAGACGAGGATCTGCTCTGCCTAATGCTAAAAAAATGTATGAAGAGGTAAGTACATTTCTGTAGAGTAAAATCATCACATTCGTCTGTGATTTAACTTGATGTAAACTTGATGTAAGTGGATTGTGGGTTTAACCATAGCATGAATGTATTGATCTCATAGGCCCAGATGGTGCGAAGAGTAAAATCCTACTTAAGCAACATGCCAAGCATCTCTGATGAAGACAAGTTAACTGAGCTTTCAAATGTGTGTGAGCCTCCAGGTAATATTTTAGCTGTTTATGTCTTGTCTACCTTTACAAATCAGCAATGTATTAAAACTTGGTCTCTCTATCTAAATGATGCATTTTTATTAATTTCAATGACTTTTCACAGTAAAAAGGCGTGACCAGTCTCCAAGTGTAAATAATTCACCAAATATGGAAGACAAAAGGACAGCGGTACCAGTGGGGCCAAAATTTGGTAAGTGGGCACCTCTGGTAGAAAAATAGCTCTAGTACAGTATCTCATTAAAAAAGATACTTCTCATCTTTGTCATTTCAATTGTTTGTCCCACCTAAAAATTACTTAAAACAGATTTATTAAAACATCATATGGCTACTCATGTGAAAAATTCTCCATCTGATTCATGAAGTAGGAATTGGCTTATCAGAGTAGTGTAATAAAAACAAATATTTGAATTTACGTAGTTTAGGGTTTCTTTTTAAATTCAGGAATAATTTAGTTCTACCTGTAAACTACTTATACAGAAAATATTTTGGTGTACCCACCATAAAGATCATGGTTTGTGCACAACAAATTAGTAAAACTTCTTGATTTGGGTTAGAAAATTTACAGACATCTTCAACAGTACAATGCTTTTTATCAAATAGCAAAAAGAACTTATGTAATAGGAAGGTCATTCTTGTATTGTGATTTTTACATCCATTATAATTGAGCTTGTTAACTTTAATGAGCTTAGATATGATAATTGGGATTATTGTAAAAAGTTTAGTACGAGTGGGATATAGATAGATTTGGCATTTACTCCATGTATATAGAAAATAGTTAAATGTGTATTAATCATTAATACTAACTACTGAACACAAAATATGGTAGAAGGCCATGTATTTGAAAATCAACAAGTAGAATTGTTTTGAGATATAAACATTATAAAAGCTTAATATACTATCACAAACATGTCACACTATTTCTGCATGTTTTTTTCTGTGTCAGTGAAATTAATGACTAAATTTTATGTTTACTGCTTATAGGTGTGTGGCATGGACATTCTTTTCTCTTTCAACCATTTGTTCATAATTTTGCAGATTCAATTTTTTTTCCATTTCAAATGTTTTCTTTAATCAATGCCTTGTTTTTTAGTCATATAAAAAACAATTTGGTTTTTATCACATTTAAAAAATAAATAATTATGTTGGGAGTATCTTAGTTTGGTGTAAAAAGTAACATGGGACTTACAAAAAAAATTGGAATATATAAATGATAAGGATTATTTTTAGACCTTTTGGATGTACTTTTAATTTTATCTGATGTGCATCTTCATTTTCACCTTGGCTAATGAACGTTTTTGATTTATAAAAGACATTTTTTTAGACATAAATCTGCATGACCAACAGATGGTTGATGTAATGGATGCTTGCTTTAGTCTATTGAAATGGCTTATTTTCTTTTCATTTTGTGAGATGGCTTAATTCTACTCTGTACACTGTCTTTGAACTTTCTCTCAATAATAATGGCTGCCTGCTTGTACATACATGTATTGCACACGTTTCACACCTAATGACAGGTGCTGAGTCTCCCGGTGCCGTGAGGAAACTGATGGCGCTGTCAGACAAAGTCAAGCCCCATAACCCTAAAATACCAATAGGGAAGGTGACGGTGAGTCCGGTGTCAAATCGACGGGGGCCAGGCCCCACTTCACCTCGGATAGGGTCGGCTAGGCCTCACCCTGTCAGCCTGACACCAGAGAGCACGTGTCTGGGGTCAGGGCCCAGGAAGCAGCCTCTGAGAACTGGTAAGATCAAACACAGCTTGTATCTGTCCAATGATGATATACAGCAGCACACAATAACCACTAGACTATACAATTTATACCACTCTGGAAAATGTATGGAAAAATCTGTGTCTGTTCTCATAATATATTTAATATCTAACACTAAAATAATTTAAATAATTTTTTTTTACCTATCTTAAGTTTGTACCTTGTCTGAGATTCATCCAGATTAAAAATCAAACTACCACTTTTTTAAGAAGTTAATTTTTGTAATGGATTAAAGAATAACTGTAATATTTAAAATAGTCTAATAAATACTTTACATCTTCAATTGTTGTATGGGTGTGATTAAAAGCAAACAATGAAAAATTATTATTTTAAAAACTTGATTATAGGAGAACTGGCATCTCTTTTTGTCATGTGTTGGAATGTTTGTTTTATAGCTGTTGAAGCATGTTCTGGTATTAATAGAATGCTAGCACTTACTGGTATGGCACAAACTTAGCTGACAGCACATGAGTAAAATTTTGTTGAGGGACACCCATGGAATTTTGGCTTCTAACAGACTAAACTAGGGCTGCTTTCCCACCATTAGGTTCCATGGGTTCTATTGACTCCTCAAGTCCTACCTACAGCATTCATGGGTTCCAATCTCAAACCACATCTGAGAATGACTCAGGGCGTGGGAGCATTTGCTCCAACGTTTCCCCTCCCCCACACCGCAGACTAACAGCCCCCGCTGGCACAGCATATCATCTTCCTGGTTGGTGTCTCTATTTTTATTTTAGTTTTTTTTTTCTTTTATTAGTCTCGATGTAGCATGTTGTTTTTTGACATGTATGTACTAACCAAGTTACCCAAGTGTCCCATTAGTTGATACATTGTGATATGTGATGTACTAACTGGTATCTAATTAATGTTTCAGCCCAGTCACAACATATGAGACCTCCTCTTCCTTCTTATAGCACAGTTAGACATAATGCACCACCAATAGCAACTTGTATAGGTATATAAACCTTTTCTATTTCCCCCCTTGTGTTGAACTGTTTATAAAAGTAATTGATCAGTTGAATTTTTGTGGCCTTCTCTTACAATTGTTACATTTTTATGCTACCTACTTTGGGAGAGTTTTATTAACAACACACAAACAAACATAAGGGCTGTTCTGCTAGAGATTTACAGCCTATATTTTGGGAATGTATTTTTCTACATATTTGTTCCCCAATATATCATTGTACATGTATGAATGAACCTTGCATGCAATTGTAAAAATTGTAATTTAAAATTAAAGTTGTCTGTTTATTTAATGACTGGAAATTCAGTTTGCTCTCATTAGTGATTTTATTATATATGTATGTGTGCTTTGCTTCTTATCAAATTGCTACTCATATTTATACCCAATTCAAATGAAATGAAATATCTATTATGATTATATCTGGTAGTTTGTTTTTGTGCAGTACGTAGCAACCTGAAACAACATCTTAGTTTTTAAAATTTAGGTTAAGTAGCAATTTTACTTCCAAAGAGTGTTTATTTAGGTTTCAAGATAACCAAGTATGCTGCTCAAAGCATTACTGTACCTTAATATTTGTGTTGTGCTGCCTTTATGAATAACAGGCAGTGTTAAGTTTTTTAAAAACTTGTCTATATAACTCCTATTTTCAGTCTGACATTTGATCTAGTGCTGATTGTCTAAAATATTTGTTAAGAAAAATTTGAGTAGACTTCTCCTGTAGCTTTACTTTTGGAATTTTCTGCTGTGCATAAATTTAATTTTTTTTATTTAGCACCAATTTATGGCGCACATCAAACTTTCCGTCGTCCTCCCCTACCTGATTATGAAGCAGCAACAACAATGGCACGCCAGCTACAGCAACACCACCAACGATCTCATGACAATGTATATATAGGCCATGTCACCCCTGTAGAAAGTGATTATGACAGTCCTTTAGTTGAAGGTGTGTTCTCTTTATATTTTTTTGTATGAAGTACTGGTATATTGTTACTTCTACAAATCTCAACAACAGTATTATTTTAGCAAAAAATAAAACAACAAATAATAACTTTAAATTTCTTCAAACATGATTCACTTATTGAAATATAATACTTTCTTAAAGCTTGAAGTTAGTGCCATAAAAAAAGTTTTATTTCAATTTTCCTTAGTCCAGTTCTTCATATAAAACTAAATTCAAAATCCAAAATAAATTTCTATTTGCAGGTGTGGATGAAGAACAAGTGTCTGCAGTCTAGTCTGTAAACATGCTAGTGTATATTTATCTAATGCTGGACCTGAACCACAGATCTGATTAGCACTGAGTGCCTGGCTCAGTGCATTGCTTTCTCATTGGATGTACAGGCAGACATCCAGGACCTAAGCTCGGCTATGAAGGAGTGTTGCATAAAGCTGGCAGTGTGTCACTGGTGGTGAAAGCTGGTGTATAAATGACTTCTGAAGCTACAAACAATGGGTGCTGATAGCAGATGTGTTGTGTGTATGGCAGTTGTGGAAGTTTTGCAGGCAGTGTGTAGAGAAAACTACATTAACAGGCAGCAGGTTATTGTAGCATGGTGCATTGTAAGTGGTTGTGAAAATTTTAGTTTTATCGTTGAGGCTTGAAGTGTCATAGGCACAGCGGCGTAGCTACTGTATATCAAGCATAAGCATGGCTTAAAGTACCATAGAACATAAGGGCCCTTTTCCCCCTGTGACAAATATAAAATGTCCACATAGGTTGATTTTTTTCGCCTACAACGTTAGAATTCTGTTGTAGCCTAAGGGGCCCACTAATAATTTTAGCATTAGGGCCTAAAAATCCTAGCTACGCCACTACATAGACAGTTAATAGTTTTAACTTTACTAAATGTGTAAAATAGAAAAATATGTTCAATTCTCAAACCAAGACATTTTTATACAATGAAACTGATTTTTCTTTTTTTTTTTTTGTAATTAAATCATTCTAGTTTTTGTTAAGAAATGTTGCGAAAACATAATTTTTTTCGGTGACCTAGTCAAATTATGCCAAAGAGTCAGAGGTACTCAAAAGCTGATTTCCTTGTTTTTATTTGTATTCTCAATGTAAATAGGAGGTTTACAGTGCCGGTGCTGTGTGTGAGTTCTATACTGTCTGATGACTGCTTGAACTGTATGGCAGCTGAATGAATGATTGCTGTGAGGATGTGCTGTGATAGAAAAATACTCAAACTTGTAAACACTCCAGAGCTGCTTAGGACAATCAGACATTTCACTTGTAAAAATTGTTTATAACATGTCCATTCTTGTACAGAAAGATTTAACTGTGTTCACATTTGACTCATTAATTTTTCTGCCTTTTTATTCAGAGAAATCTATTTGTTACCCTTAACTGTCGTGTTTAAAAAAAGTAAAGAGCCTCATGGATAAGATGTTAAATGTAGGATTGCTGACACACTTTAGTTTGTTAATCAAGTCGCCCTGAATCAGGAGCTTCCTAACCATATTGGTGCAGTGTTAACTGTGATATCTTCACTAGTTAGAGTTGCTATCATCATTGTACAGATAATAATCTTTGGCCCAACAAGTTATTTTTTTTATTGTACAGTTTGATTTTTTTTTTCTAAATTGTAATTTTTTTATGATTTTACAGTCTTTTAGTTTCCAACTGAAAATATTTTGAGCACTCTAAGGATACTAGTGTTATATATACTTAATAAATTGTCCACATATAAGCAATTTTTCTCCACTGTTCAGGTATGTGTCAACCACTGCACAATTCTAATAAGATAATGTTGTAAACAGAATGTACAAAGTAAAGAAAGTTGTAGAAAGACATCTAGCTGTAACTAAGATATTAAATTGTCTACTCTGAATTAATAAACCCAGGTTACATTATTGGCTAAATTTAAAATCTACTTAAACTGATCTGTCAGTGCTAAACTATCTACTGTTCGTAGTGCATAGCCAGCAAAGTACTAACGTTAATCATTTTTAAATTCTGCCAGTTTTGAATGTTGTTTTAACATTGTTAAGTAGAGTTGAAGATTATTTTAGTAGTGTGATTGTTGATTTTAGTTTTGAATTCCAGTAAGAGATTTTAATGGAATGACTCATTTAATTTTATATTTTTAGTTCTGTAAGAACAATTTAAAAAAAAAAAACGGCTGAAAATATTGTACAGATGTATGTGTGGGCAGGCAGAAAGTTTTTATATTGTTGATGCTGTGAGAGTGTAAATAAGTTGTACAATAAAGGTTCAGTTCTAACAGCTTGCATTCATCTCACTTCACCCTGTCATCACCTGACACTCTCTGCTGGCAGTATGTCAGTCTAATCTTGCTTTATACTGGAGCATTTATTTGGCGTATCAAATCAAAACTATTTTTTAAACTTGGAGATATCTGTATAAAAACTGCAAGCATTTTTATTTTATTTATCCATTCATTTTTAATACTGTTACAAATCTGGCATACAGTATTTAGTGTTTCTAAAAACAGAAATATTTCTTCTTTAAAAATGATCTCAGGTGATTTGTAAATATTCATATTAAATTAATTTGTGCAAAAGGAGGAAATTTTCTTCACTAGTAAAAAATTGTATTGAACAGGTAAAATCTGACACTTAGCATTTCTTCTTAAGTACACGACTCAATGTAAAGTGTTTCTTTTAAGAAAGTTTAAGACAGTTCCTTGTTTGACATATTTTCATGTGTTGCTAGTAGCCACTAAAATTGTTAGCTGATGGAAGGTATTTATTTAATAGTAATACAATCTTGAACTCATATAAGTAAATAAAAACACATTTAAAAACTGAGTAATAAACAACAAATTATTGTTTTTATATAAAAAATGGAAATATTTAATGAAATTAGTGACTTATGAGCATGAAAGCACAAAGTATAAAGAAAATTAACATCATCCAGAAGCTTGATATAATGTGTGATCACATTGGTCTTCTGTACTTCTTTACTTCTCCATTCATTATTAGAAACCTCGTCAAAGCACACCAGAATTATATGAATCTGTCATTTTAATTTAAAGAAGACAAAATAGCATTGTTAGTATTATAAAAGCAGCTAAACCAGTATAGATGTTCCTGTAAGCTACCGTAGGAGTTTAAGTTACCATACATAGCAAATTATAAGTTGCTTACATTTGTACCTGGAGTTCTGCCAAACCCATTATAATTTATAGTTTTATTTTTTTGGTGTAATTTCATATTTAATAAATTAAAAATGCTAGAAAAAGCAATTTTTTAAAGCTGATAGAGATCTTCATAGATAGGCAAGTGTCTATTTATTGTAAGAAAAACATTGCTTTACAAATTCCTACCACCCATCTCTTTGCATTTGACAAAAATATAGTTTTTGAATAAACCCCATAGACAACTAGAGAAAAATATTTTAGTATTCTCCAATCATGTTCTTGAAGTTCTTGTGTCACAGTGAAACTGATTGTGTGGTAAAAAAAGGCTTAATCTTAAAATCTTTATACATTGTAAACAGCTAAAAACAAACATTTTTCTTGAACTTTTTAGTTTATTTTTATCAGTTGTGTCTGAAGTACATGATGTTTCAATACATCAAAATGCATAACATAAGAAATAACAATCTTAGAATGTGAGTCATTTACCAGTCACATCAGGATATTTCATGTTCACAGTCCTGTCAATATGTGCCGTGTTAACACAAACAAGACTATATCGAAGTTTTAAAAACGTAAGCTGACAGCAACAGTTAACATTGTAAAATAAAAAGTTGGACATCTTGAGTGTTTCATGATCAACCCATTCATGTTATCACAGTATTGTACATATTTTACAAATACCTGGTTGTACACTTGATCAGTATCCAATCATTTTGATGTCGAATTTAATATCTAGTCTTTAGTGCTCTTTCATGAGCAAAAATCTTTAAAAACATTTATTTTTAACATCTGAAAAGTTCTTGCCTTATAAGGAGTCTTTAACCAATGTGAACAATCATTTTCAATGAAACAATAAAACAGGTTATATTTAATTAAGTATTTATAAACAAAAAGAAATACAAATATTTAGACCATTCAGGACAAGTAAGCTATGTATAATGAGACATACAAATTATTGTATTTATTTCATGATTTAGAGAAGTCATCATAAATAAAAAAGTCTTTGTTATAAGCTATTATTTTTAAAAGATAAAAAAATTAGTAGTGATTCCTACTAAAGCATTCAATGAATTTGAATTAGTCATCCATTTTTAAAAGTAGCTAATTTAAAAAATCAAACAAGTCACCACTACTACCTGTGCTAACTAAAGATAAAAAAATGCAGTTTACTGAAATAAGTTACATATATGAAGTGATTACATCCACCATACATAGGTGAAAAATTACATGGCTTACATCTATTAAAAAGATGATTCATAATGAAGGTACTGATTACCCCAGCATAGGTAGATACTATTCTTATCAACATATCCAAATGCAATGATTTATGTTACACATATGACTAGTTCATCACTTATCCTAAGATTATAGTAACACTTTCAATACTGTCCTACATAAATCTTCATTGCCCTTAATCAAAAATAAATTTTAGTCTCAGTTAATTTCCAGAAGATGTGTATTTTAAATAACATCTCAATAGTAATGCCTATTTTTTAGAACCCTTGTAACATAACTGCCTATGCACTGTGCTTATTTATTTTTTGCCCAGTTAAAAACAAACCATAAAACCTCAATGAAAACCACACTGCAAGTCTGAACATAGTCTTTAACCTTCTACAGAGAGAAAAAAAGACGTGAAACTTTTTGGACAATTCAGACAATGAAATGTATATGAGAATACATGACTACATGAAATAAAATTAATGAGAAAAATCAAACACTTGTTTAATGATGGGGGGCACATTATATGGATAAAGATGGGTTGTTTTATATGTAAACCACTGTAGACAATAGCTTGCGTTGGGTGTAAATAAAATGAGTTAAAACATAAATTGTAAAATTATCAATTTTTTTTAAAAGGGAATTTTATAATCCCATAACCTCTTCTTCATTTTAAACAAGAAAAAAAATGTTTTTTTTTTTAATAATGTAGGACCGAGGAGTATGCAAAGATAAAGCTTGTTTACCAATTTCTCTTTAAAGGCCTAATTTAATCCTTGTGCATGCAAAGAATTAAACTATCAGTGAACTTAATCCCCCAAAAATCTATGTATCGATTAACTTACAGTAAAACTGAGAGTTAATATAGGCGCGATCTCATCTAATTAACAAGATTGAAGCAGGCAAGTCAAGAGTCACAAAAACCATATTATAAAATTAATAGATAAAAATTGGCTTATTCTGTCATCTCCTCAGCCCAAGTTTTATGATAGATTTCCACTGAACTATTGCACATTTTTTCTCTGTACAAAGTTTTTCAACTATTTACTTAATGGCATCAAGTTGATGGAAATATTGCCAGCACAGGGGCAGCTATTAGGATTTATGAGACATGGGAGGGAACTCACTGTCATCATGTATCCTTAAAGCTCCTAAATTCTCCTCCCCTCCAACAGCACCATCTAAAGGATCTTGGTAGGGTTGAGAATCTGCAATTGACAACAAAAAAAAAAACATTGTACATATTTTCATAAATTAAAAAATTCCAGATAATTCCGATACTTCTGGTGCCGATTTGGCTGATAATTTTAAAAAATGGGAGTTCGGGAGAGATTTAAGACAAAGAGTGCAGTTATTAAAATTAATCCATCGCAATTTTATTTAAATTATTGACTTTTTGTTGAATGCTAATGTACCAATGCTTTAGTATTTTGATCTCTGCTACATTATGGCATTTTCTTTTTCCCTTGCATCTTTTGGAAGTGAATGCTATTTAGGACTCTCATACCATCATATAGTTTAATCATCTTGATAAAGAAAAAAGATATTTGAATACTGGTCGTCCTCATCAGTAGAACCTGACACAATTTCAGAAGGAAAAAAATCACTGAAATATTTTTGAGTCTGTTTATGCTCTGCTTGTCCTAATCTAGAAGATTTCATTTGAAGTAGCAATAGCTGCTTTCATTATTTCATAAACAAGGAAGTATTTTCTTCAAGTGTGTATTTGGTGTGGTTTCTTCCCAACCTTTATAATTCATCTGTTTTGATGTTTTCCCCACACATTTCTTACACATCATGTTAGCATACATTCATATTGCTTACATCATGAAGAAAAAGATAAAATTAGTTTTAAACGTTTAAAATAGATTTTAACATAATCATGAATTTATCTTTAAAAAAACATGTAAGCTTAAAATTTAATCTTTAAATGTAAATACTAAATAAATGAGCAAATACAATGTCAACACAAAACAAATATAGCAATTATTTCTGTCTACAAGCAAACATGCCTTGGTACATGCAAATCATTGCTTTAAAACATAAACTACAAAAGATGCCATTATGAACAGTAAAATAAAATGTCAAAATGTTAAGGATGGAAAACAAATTTTCAGTCAAGAACGCAGTATGGAAAGGAGAAAATAGGATTGACATTTTTAAAATCAAATCAAAATTTTTATAATAAAAAATTAACAGCACAAAAAAATTGTACTGAAAAAGCTTAAGACCTGAATATTATTTAAAAAAGGGCCAGTAAACCCACTTTTGTTGACAGTGTGTATCGATATAATATGGTGTGAATCACTACAATACGCACCTGGTTTTAAGTAGGTGCAAGTCAATAGTATTTAGAAGGTCAAAGAAAATGTATTTAAAGCTTACTTGCTTTCAAGAAAATTAACTGAAAGTTGTATTTGCAAGTTTCTATAATAGTTCCTCTATCCCTTCACCAAAGTCATTTGGTTCAAGATGCCTTGACCTTCATTCAAGCTCAAAACCTTCTCATGCTAATTAAATTTATTTAGTTGCTGCGCTATAATAAAACTGATATTTTCTAAACCAATTGTACTTTAATAAATAAATTTGGTGAATTCTCTACAAGAAAATTTTTGCAGGTTCAGACATTTTATCTGTTCTAAAATATTCAATCACTTATAAATAATATTTTAAATATGAATAGGTATGCCAAAAAGTTGTATATTTATATATTCATTATATTAATATTCATAGTTAAAATAGTATAACTCTGAGTATCTTCAATGATACAATGATGTTCTGAGGATCATCTAAATAATAATTATTTTAAGACTAAGTAACTTTTTTATTACAAGTATATTATATAGCCCAATCACAAAAGCAGAAAGATGAAATTGTATTTTTAATGTTAAAGAAGAATAATTAAAAGTCTATGCCTTAGAAGGGCCACAGATAAAAACTTTTGTTGTACTGTAATTTACTTGTTTATTTTAAGATAAGTTTTTTATTATGTAAAATGCATTTTTTTTTTACTCTTTCATGATCTACATTTTTTTTAAAAAGTACATTTTAGGCAACCCTCAAACTGTATTGTTAATTATTTATCACATTCTATTAGAATAGTTCACCAATTATAGGTCAAGGTGGCTAATGTTATCTTTGGATGGGTTGCACAATGTTAAGTGGGAAATTATTTAACTTTAGAGATCAAATGAAACCATTCATTACAGACCGGCCAAACTGGAAAATCATTTATAGTTTTGGATTTTTCAAAAATGTTTATAATAAACAGCTTTTTTTTCTTCGTTTCTTTACAATAGTCATGTACATTACTTAAGTAAAAAAAAATTAGGATTGCTCAGTATATGAAAAGTACTTATTAGGATGTGGTAGGTTATTTTTAATGTCAAAACCAGTTTGGCAAATCTGTGAATGCAACAACATTTAGAAGACATTTAAAAAAAACAACTACTGCAGTTATGTCTACTACTTAAAAAAAATATGATGAAGGGATTATAAGGAGAACTGTATAAAAAGATGCAAAACAAAAAAGGAAAACTGCCATTAAATCTAGTTTGTACTGTGCTGTAAATGTGCTCAGCAGGTTAAGAGCCCAAAAAGCATCGGATCGGATTTGATTTACCTCCTTCGGATATAAGCTCATCCAGCATGGATAAAGGATTTATGTCCGCAGTCGCCTCCTGGGGGCCCCCTCTGTTCTTCCCTTTCAACATGTCAGCATAACTCTTGTCTCCTTTCCACACCTCAGCAGGGGGAACCACAGGCGGTGCGCGGAGCTTACCTGTAGGAGCCACTGCCTCTGCTGCTGATGAGGACTGAGGTCTCCTAACTGTTGCGGCATACGAGGTTGGGTCATCTTGGTTTCCACCCTGGGTCAGTGGTCTATCCCCACAACTATCATCTGCTGATGAAGCATGCTCTGGTGCCTGTCCTTCAAGCCTAAGTAAATCAACACATCATTGTAAAAAGTTTTAAAATTAGATGATGGTAGAAATTGTGTAATTAAACCTACATTCTAATATATTTAAATGAAATCAAACATTTCCAAGCTATCACATTCTAATAATGTCTGATCTCATTTGAAAATTGCAACTGTGATAAGGTATTTATACAATTTTTAAATCAAATTTAGTTATTTAATTTTTTGTTAACAAATCAATAGATTGATACAAAATGAGTGTAGAGCAACAATAAGCACAAGTGGGGTAACTTACAAATGTGTTCTCAACAATGTACACTCTCCACCTTCACTGGGGTCAATGTTGTAGATATACAAATGACCTTCTTGTGTGGCCACTAAAAGTCTGGGAACTTTCTGTAATCTGTACAAAATTAACCGTATACCTTATTTTAACTGCTAAATAACTTACTTAAGTTCACTTATCAGGAAAACAAATTTATTTTAAAAAAAAATACTCATCTAACAACTTTATAACCTGAATGAATCAAACTCTATCATTTTAAAAAACTAAGTCTTCAATCAATTTTTTAAATGTCTTTAAAAATCAATTGAGCTGTATGTATCAGAGATATTATCCGACTTACGGGGCAATAGTGCAAACACTTTTTAAGCCTGCATGTGGCAAGCGGGCAGTAGCAAATGATCTGCCTTGGTTCATGACATCAGAAATCCCAGCAGGTAAATAGCTGGCAGATGTTCTAAAAGTGCTGTTCAATATTCCCATCCATGAGCTGTCTTCCTGGGGCCTTTAAAAAAGAATGTGTCTGTAAAACATAGCTTATCTTGTGGTATTAACTAAAACTAAATTAAAACTTGTTGACATTTACTTTTCTTTCTGTAAAATGTAGCTTAGCTTGTAGTATTAGTTAAAACAAAATTAAAACTTGTTGAGATAAATTTACTTTTTTTTTCTGTTTGGTAGAACTTAGCTTACCTTGTGTTATTAGTTAAAACTAAATTAAAACTTGTTGACAAAAATTTACTTTTCTTTCTGTTCCTCTAACTTGAAAATGTGCACAGTTTCAGTGTTGCTGCATGTACACAAAAACAGTGAATCCACACTGAAGGCCAAGCATTGGATCTCAGCACATCTGGGGAGTTTTACATGAGTTTAACTTATAACAACAATACAAAGATTAATAAATGTATGCAGAAATAAAAAACATCCCTTCATCTACAAAGAACCAACTGAACTTCTAGTAGTTGAATAGTTTAATACCAATTAAGATCTAGAGTATTCTGCTCTAAAAAAAAGTACCTTTTAAGTCCTCTTCTGAATTCAAAAAGTTTTGCACCATCTGGAAGACTGAATACCCTGATGACTGTACCCTATAATTTAAATGTATAAAAACTAGAATCAACTTTCTTTATCTTTCTGAAATCAGGTCTCAGCAAATTTGTGCATTACTACCTTAAGATTATTGTTATGCATGGTTATAAGCATTGAAAATACATCCCTTAGCATAAGTGCGCTTGTAAACTAAAACAAATCTCACATACAAGGATGTTACAAGCCTAAAATACACTTTTAAAAAATTTGTTGCCAGAATTATCGTGTGTATAGTAAGAAACTTCATTATAATGGGCTGGTGTTAACAGAAAATATTGTGATAGAGATGCCTTCTCAAGTATTATAGGATAAAAAGTGTAGAACCACTGTTCCAATCTAAACTTGAAGTCTCAAACAAACCTTCTCTGAAGCAGTGGCAAGACGTGTTCCTTGTGGGTTGAATGCAACAGCAGCCAATGGGTTATCATGGGCTGAAATGTTTATTACAGCTCTCTGAAGAACAAAACACATTCAATTACTATGCGGGCCAGTGCAATTTTAAATCATTATTTAGCAGATATTTACCACAGTAGAGAAATGCTAATTTAATTTCTTTCTTTCTACACAGCAAGAGGTGTGATGATGAAATCTATATAAATAATATTAGAAATTCAATCTGTGATCTTAAGATATTAGGTTTTTTTTTTATTAAAACCAAAATACATACCAATGTAATTGTGTCAAAAATCTGGACCTCTCCAGCTTGAACACTACCCGGGTATGCCAGATAAGCATGGTCATTGTGAGGTGAGAGTGCACAAATACCTCTTGGATTTGGTGGTGTATCTCTGATAGTATGCAAGACTTTCATGTCTCGAATGTTGTGGATGTATAAACTCTCTTCCAAGCAGACCACCAATCTCTGTAAAAAAAAATATTAATATTAATAGGTTAAACCTGCAGCACAATAATAATTCCATTACTCTATTTTTTTTTAAAGCTATTCACAATTAATCAATAAAAGCGGTGAAAAGAATTTAAAAAAAAAAGTTAATTAACAATTTTTTAAAATTTAAAAATAGGCAGATTTCAGCTACTTGAGATGCCGTTAATTAAGATGTTATGAAATTCTTTGTCATTTACCATTTTGAAATCTGATGCTAGAGTGATTCCTAAAATGTAAAGTATTTATTAAAAATGGATCTTTATTCAATAAAATAAGTAAAATAATTACCATTCGGTTCAGTTTGACGGCCAGAATGGCATTGGAGTAAGAGTAATTGCATATCTCTGATCCTTTCTTGAAGTGGCAAACATCAAGCTTGCGAGGGTGATCACTGCTAACTAAGGCAACAAGGCTGCTTGCAAACAGTCTTTCAACCAGATGAATGTTTGGACGTTCTAAATGTTAAACATGACACTGTTACAATGGATTTTTTCAATATAAAATTGGTATGAAGGAAAAAATTAACTCATTGCTGGAAGGTAAAATAATAATTTTTCTTGAAATAACTTTAGAGGGATGCAGAACAGATTACATTGAGACACTCCATCACAAATTGTAAACTGTAATGGCCGTCACAAAAACTACCCTCAGTTATGATCATAAATGGAAACAACTGAAGGAGGGCACCATTAGAAAAGATATGAATGACATTCCTTAATAACCTCAATATCCATGTCTGCCTATAATCATTATTCATTTTCCATTCATAATGATTTAAATTTTAAAATTTCTTGACATAAATTATTATAAAAAGAGAGGCTCTAAAACAAAAATCTTTTGACCAAATTTACATATAAATTGTGATTGTGTAAACAGGATGGCACAATTAAACATCTGTTTCAAGTTATAATCCTTAAAATAAATTCAATACCATTATTTTCATGTGTGAATTCCAGATTCTCCACTGAGTTGAGTGGATATAGCTTGAATCCTGTTTTGGACCCAGTCTGCAATGACCTGTAAATAAAAAATTCATATTAATTTCTGTGGTCTCTTGGGTACCAGATAATCAATTCTAGATGACAAGACTGCCCTCATAATTTGTATACATCAACTACTCAACCAGAGAAACAAATTTAAAAAATTAAACAAAGAGTAAATGTATTTTTGCAAATTAAAACAGCTTTTATTTTTAGAAATTAAGTTTTAAAAATCTTTCTTAGATTCATCATTATTTCAACCTAAATCATTCTTAAGCTCAAGTTTAATGTGCAATTTTGTCATTGGAGCTAAGTTTAGAACTTACATAAGAAGAAACTAGAACAACTAAAAACAAATGTAATAACATTTACAGTTACAAGCTGTTATAAATGCACTGAAAATGAGAAAATAAAACAAAACTTTCTTTAGTAAAAGCATATATCATAAATAAAATAAGTGTGACTACCAATAATAAAGTGTTATTTTCCAAAAGTGTAGATAGCACTAATTCACTTTAATTTTACATCCTCATCAAACAAATTTAAAATTAGCATCCTTAATTTATGTTACTGCTTTAGCATCCTTAGACAGATCTCACACTAATTAAATCTATCAAACACTTTCCTGCTATACATATATATATAACATAAAGGCTGGTTTATCATTTTATTGCAGTAGTATAGAGAAATGTTATATAAAAACACTGCCTTTGATTTTATTTATTATCTTTTTCAAACATTTTTGCCAATTAATTAACAAGGGCTGAATGTTAATGCTGACACAACTTGCTAATTGATTTTTTATTTTAACACAACATAAGGCTTGGCACATGTTTTAAATGAAGATGTGACAAATGATCCTTTAGAAATTATTTCTTTAAAAAAAAAATAACTAAAGTATCATTAAAGTTATATAATTTGAGGGGTAGAGGATATATATTAATATTATGTGGGTGGGTTAATATTACATTTTTATGTTAAATTATAAGTTGCAAACTAAATTTTAAAAATTATTGTTAGTTTTTTAAACAATTCCATTCCATAGCATATCCATTAACGGCCAATAAAACACCAACACCAAATTTTAGGACAAACTGATTAAGGGATAAAATAATATATATTAAAAAAAAACCTCAGTAAATCAAAATTGAGAAAAACAGAAATGTTAAATATCTGTCGTGCTGAACAATAAAAGCAAATGCAAGCTTTTTTTAAAATTTGTTACAGTTTCTTGTGTTGGTTTTATGTCAATCAATTTTAAAAGTATGTCATTTGTGAAATGGAATAGTGTAGAGATATAGTAAGTAAAGGGGCTTATATCCTCTAACATTATGTCAACAAAATAAACATAGTGTTTATTTCCCCCGACAGAATGTGAGAGGATAGAAAGCACTTTGTGTATTTCCTGTATAGTAAGATGAAATTGTCAGAGGAAAAACAAACACACTTTTACCTAAAAGTAGATCTATTTGTAAAAAAAATACTTTATTCATTAATTCAGTAAAAATTTGCTCTGATAAAAAATATTATTATTTTCTTACACTATCACTAACACAACTCTAACCCTAAACAAACGAAACCTTAATCCTTAACCGTAAGATATAATGCTTTTAAAATTATATTATTAATGCCCAACCCGAAACATTCAGTAAACAATAATAATAGGGCCTATATCAATATGATATAAAAAAACCTTATGATTCTAAAAATACAACCTTATGTTCAAAAATTCTAAAAATATGTTTGCTTATAAATTAAGCTAAAAATAGATTATATAGACCTAAGCACCTTACATATTCCCTCTTTTGTTTGCCACAAAAAAAAACCACTTCCGGTAGGTCTAATTATTAATAGATAAGTTAAAATAGATTTTTAGTGCTGATTTCTCTCAACAGGTGGCAAACTAATTTTAAAAAAACTTATTGTAAACTTCTGAGTTAGGCCTAGCAATAGATCTACATAATTATCATATATAATAATATAGGCCTATATTATAAATTACCCATTATATAAAAAAACAACAGGATAACATTATGTGTTGAGTTTCACTTACAAGTCTTAATGTAATCCACTAAAAGGCCTACTTAAATAAAAATGTCAATAGACTTCCACAGTAAAATCCAAGCCTAGTCTAGTCTCTAGCTACAACTTGATCTAGCTAGGATTAGGCTAGGTGGTTAATTTTTGTAACCGTCTCCAGACTACACCTGGCACCAGCCAATTGGACAGGCACTTTCTAAGCGTTTTGGTAAGACGTGACTTCATCGGCGCGGTGTGTCAAAACAGCAGTTTTTAAGCCTAAATTTATTCTATAAACAAACCCACAACTACATTAACGAAGTAATTAGCATAATTATTAATTAACATACCTAATTAAGCTAATTGATAAATTTGCTATAATGATTATGAAGGGAGACTTTTTTTTTTCACTTTGGCATCCCTCAAACAAAATTCTTATATTTTCTTAATACATGTGCAATAAGTTATTCTGTCTACAAAAACTACACATCTCAGTTGTCTCGGTGCCTAGACCTATTTTTAGACACAAGTGAGTTCGTTTTTGTTGATGTTTTATTTTTAGACTTGGCATTGTACATTGACCATATGAATCCATTGTTTTGTTAGTATTGTTAAAATTGTAGACTAGTATTGTTACATACATTGTATCAGCGGTATAATATTCCGGTAAGTAGTAATTATAAAATAAACAATCATCCCTATTTAATAAATTTATTGGTAATCTATCGTTTTGGGTACGTAAAATCGCCCGCGGCTATTAATGTACGAAAACGTTACCTCAATGTCAAGGCTGTAATAGAAGTATATTGTGATATGTTTGTGTCAAATATTATAGATAAATGAATAATAAACCTAAATCAATGGCTTAATATATTAATATAGGCCAGAAATTAACTTTAAACAGCAGTGTCTGCAAGCAAGATTTGCTATGTAAACAGCAGCCATTTGTAAAATAGAGTGACTTCTGCCTGAATCTCGTGCTATAAGTCTATAAAAATAAAACTTAAAACAAGATGGCTGCTATAGTAAATGAGCATGGTTGCATCTGTTGGAAACATCGCTGGTGTTCATTTATTACTGAAAAGTTTTAATTCAATTGTTTAAAAACAGGTACATAAATGAAACAAGGAAACATTTTTGTATTTTTCAAAACATAAATCCTCCTCAAAATGTGAAATAATTATTAAAATGTAAGGAGTCACCTGTTTTTCACATTACTAGTCGTGGGCGATTTTACGTACCTAAAACGATAGATTACCAATTTATTATTTAAATTTAATATTAGACCAAGACTCAAGATAAGTTAATCATTTTACAGTACAGATTTAGTGTCTCAGCTAATATGCAGACTCACAGACTACCAGCCCAGATCAGACAGAGGTAATCCCTTAGTTTAGCGTCGGAAATTATCGGGTAATGTTTGTTGAGTCTCGGTAATTAGAGTTACGGTAAACCATGGTTTATTTGACCATTGAAATATAAATAAATTGAAAGTCGATTGTAGTAAATTAATGTTTTAATTTTTTAAGTTTAATCCACAAAAGGAAACAAGAATAAATATAAATCTAATAGAAGTTTTAAATTAGTAGATCTAAAAAAAACATAGATCTATATTAATATAAATAATAAAGTCAAATGTAATAATTTAATGTAAAAATGATTACAAAAATAAATCTAAAAATAAAAGATGACGCCAAATAAAGTATGGTTTACAGTACTTCCGGTGAATTCCGGAAGTGTGTGACAGACTTTGACATTGTTTTACTGTTTTTTACTGCTATACGATTCCGGAATAATAACCGACGCTAAACTAAGGGATTACCCAGACAGAATTCAACCAGTTTCTTCTCTTCTGACTTCTAGATCTAGAGTTCTACAGTTTCATTTTTAATTTTATTGCTGACTGAATCCGAATATTAGAATTATTAGGCCCAGATCTAAATGCGCTAAAAATGAAATAATAACATACGACGAGTCCTGATTAAAATTGACAAACAGCAATTTAGAATGCTGCTCCGAAGGGTGGCTTAAAAAGCTCATTTGAACAGTATGGTAGTTGCAGAATAGTACCTCTGGATGTTTGTTGAAAAGAAAATATTTATCTTTTGATTTGGTTACACTAAATACTAGCAATCACATAATCAGCATAACACGTTCTAAAAATAAAAATAAATAAAAAGTGTGGCCCATAAATGACGTCACGTATTTCAGCCGATTTTTATTTTCCCAAGCTGTAAAACAGCTTAAATTTATAATAATATAGATCTACATAATTTTATGGAGTCGTCCATAAATAGCGTCACAATCTTGAGTGGAGAGAGTTCGGACTTTAGTGACGATTTGTAGCCGAATTTACCCGAACCCGTATAGGCCTATTCGTTGATAGCTAGACAGCCACAAATTACAGTAAAAACTTCGGTCTTAAGTTTCTTCAATTAAAAAAATTA
Organism: Physella acuta; assembly: GCF_028476545.2. Classification (NCBI taxonomy): domain Eukaryota; kingdom Metazoa; phylum Mollusca; class Gastropoda; family Physidae; genus Physella; species Physella acuta. The sequence goes on from NW_026732566.1 coordinate 178,316, forward strand.
TGACAGCCTGCAAATCTCTGAATCTTTATGAAAAATAGTGGGTAAAAAAGCCTTTAAAATCGAGAGCCAGTCTGGCAGTGTACAACGTCCCAGCGCGATAACTCTTTCAATAAAGTACAATTTTAAATAGTCTTGGCACATTAACACGGTAAGTTTACACGCCGTAGACTTACGGACATCATGGAAAAGTTTAACTCCCAAATATTATTTATGCCTAGTAATGGAAGGTACCGAAAATATCAAATCCCTATATTACATCATCAAATATCAGTTAATGTACACATTGCGTGCGTAAATAAATAATTATTTTTAGTATGTTTTGTGATGTCTACTAAATTTTTGTGGGCGCCCACAGTGGGGGGGGGGGGGGGGGGTCCGTCGAAAGTGGACGTTTGTGGACGAGGGGGGGGGGGAGGGGAGGGGGGTATAAAATTCCAAAATTTTGTGGACGTCATAAATGGATGACCCCTTAGGGAATGGTTCGAAAAAAAAAGAGAATATGACGCCAAATTGTAAAGGGTGAGGTTTAGGCTTGTGTAAGTATGTATTAAAATTATGATGAATTGTTATAGCAAATTCTTTTTAAATATATTTCTTGAATTGTAAATTTACAAAATACAAGTTAAATTTCTCGTAAGAATCTTGCTCCCCCTTCGCCCCCCCCCCCCCCCCCCAAAATAATTTAATTAGGTATTTTCTGGTCCTTTTAATCGCTTTGGATATAATATTGACTTTACTTTTACTTAGATTCTATTTGTTTCAACTTTGGAGAACTTTAAAATTTAAAGACAGAATTTTTAAAAATTAAAATAATCGTCGCGTTTCTTCTAGCTTTCACTCTTGGTTGTTAGTGCATTTGGGAAACCAATTCCTGGTATGGCAAAGGGAATTTACTCTGTGTTCTAAAAATACCAAAAATTTTCTTATAATTTGTGTGTACTGTAGCCTAGGCCTAGGCTTATGTGTCGGTAGTCTTCGAGTCAATAGTCAATACAATACAGTCTTTAGTCTACAGTACAGTAACAACACATAAGTTCAATGAACTGTATATTTATTAGAATTACAGCATGACGAAATAATTAAAATAGAAGCTATAGTCAGTGAGTAGTCTCGTCGTAGTGATTCAATCGAGTAGTCAAGTAGTAGCGAGGCTCACTAAATCTTAATTTTAATTTTTTATTTTTTTAACCAATACCAATAAAAGCTAGAGATATTTTTCTAACTAACTAGGCACTACATTTGATGATTTTAGCTCATTATGAACTAAAATACATGATTTTAATTATTGGTGCCATACAGCTTAGCTGTGAAAGATTTTTCCATGACAACCAGTCTGAGATCTGATTCCTAAAGTTGACCTGAAAACTACCTCGGAGGTTCGTAAGGATCATGTGTGGGGAGGGGGAAGTGAAGGTATGCTGCAATAAAACGAAATCGAAAGGATACTCGTAACTTGGTTATGTAATCTATTTACTATATTTTTAGCAAACGCCAAATGAATGAACCAAAAATAATCACGTATAAATGTTTAAAAATATATAGATCTAAACTTTTTAAAGGTATTCATTTTCACGTTTTATTCAGTCTTGATTAATCAGTGTAAATAGGAATGTTTAATTAGGACAATTATGCATAATAATACATAGATTGAGTTAACGGCGGAATCTAACCCTCCTCCCTTATCCAGCATGGAAGCTTTGTCTAGGCTGAGTTTTAAATATTAAAAAAAAGTATATAGGCATAATAAAATATGTTTTTATTTTTAAAACTGTCGTTGCATTAAATTTCATCACATGTGAGCGAGAAATGCATTCCAAACATCGCCACTCATGGGCTGTGCGTAGTGACGGCTCGCTCGCGTTGTTTTGTCAACGAGAGAAACATCGCCCGTCCGAAGCTAGATCCAGGTGGAGTTTTAATACTTAAATTTGTATCTAGAGCTAGTGTGTAGATCTAGATAGATCTATTTAAAGATTGTTAGGCTACGCCTATCACATTAACGTTGATCACTTGTGAGTGAAAAATTATGCAAATTCGTCACGAGCCCGCTTGCGTTCTTTCGTCACGCGAGCGTGTGCGCAAGTCCCTGTACTGTGTCAACTAGATCTAGATCTAAGAATGCAAACTTTTGTTTATGCAGGCTGTCCTCTAATATGATTATTATAATTTATTAGCCTAGCCCTTCTGGATCTAAATCATAATAATCAATTATATAAAAATGAAAGCAAATGAAAATAATATTAACTATAATTCGATCTAGTAGTAATTAGTAATAATAAAATCAAGTAAATAATTTAGCACCTAGACTTTTTCGAGATCGCGTTTCACCACGAGATCACAGGTTTACGGGCTTTTACAGAAATGCCAACTAATTCCTATCTTCCCGTGTTCAGATCGAAATACTTAATTAATTTGTCCAGCAATGTAAAAATCAAAATTGGAAAATATTCACTTAACGCTCGTCAACACAAACGTAGTAAAGAGTCGATAGAGCCACCTAGGCGAACGTCTGCCGCCCAATAGCGGTCACGTGGGTTATGGAATTTTTACTTCTGGTGGTGACCGTTTTGGAGAATTTTTAAAAAAATTAGCGCATGTAATATTCGATTTATTTTTACACAGACTGTTAAATCTAATATTGATGTACTTTCGGTTTCCGATCTACATCGTAGTTGCTAATATTTAAAAAGATCTACGAATGTTTGTCGGCACCACTTTTTGAGCTTCGGTCTTCATTATCCAAAGCAATTTATAGCGTTTCTCTGGCATATTTAGCACTGCCAACTATAGTTTGTTTACATTATGTGAAAAAACCGCAATTTTTCACGAGGTAAACATTTTAAAAACGAATTCCTATAAAGTCACTTGGGCAGACAAGAAAAATGTCCGAAACTAAGCGTCCGGTTTAGGACGCCATGTTGTTGTTACAGAGGCGTAGCGACCCTTCCCGGCGCCCGGGGACAAACTTTTCGATTAGCACCCCCCCTCGAGATTTTGATTTGCACCCCCCCTCAAACTTTCGATTTGCACCCCCCCCCCTCGAGATTTTGATTTGCACCCCCCTCAAACTTTCAATTTGCGCCCCCCTCAACCTTTCAATTTATTTTTCCAACCCATTTTGGCGCCCCCTAAGCTCGGCGCCCGGGGATATGTGTCCCCCGCCCCCCCCCCCCTCGCTACGCTACTGTGTTGTTAGCAACCAGAGACGCTTTCAAGTTAGTTATCCTTGCTATAATAAGTATGCATCAAATACTCTCACCAATACCAATCTGAAGGGTAGATCGATGTGTTTCGCGGGCTTTTATAGCCTTGTAAGATACCTATCATCACATGGCCAGGTAAAAGATCACTAATGATTCTCAATTAGCCTAATTACGCAGGAAATCAAGGCCAAATTGTGAGCCCATTTGAAATAATATACAACCCTTTTAGCGTCTATTGCGCATACTTCCGTACAGCATCCATCACAATAGCGATGACGTCACAATTAAAAATTACGTGCTTTCAGTGACCTTTTTTGGGCGCCGATTTCTTAAAATGGTTATAAAATAATTACAATATTTTTTCACTAAACGATCTGTCTAATAATAGCCTACCGTACAGTGCCATTTTGACACCTAACAGACCATTATTTAAAGTTTTTAAACAACTCAAACTATACCCATGTTTACGTTTGACCTACATTGTCGGAAGCAAATTTTAATTTTTTTTTCTGGCAAAAATAGCTTTGTCATCTTCAGATAGCTTAAAATACGCAAAAAAACGCCATTTTTCGCGTGATAATTATTTTTAATGTTAATGTTAAGGTGGTCTCTCGAACAAAGCTGAAAAAATTGCCCAATCGTAGGCCAAGGTGTGGTAGCCATGTTCTGGTTAGCAACCAAGGACGCTTTCGAGTTAGTGAGCCTCGCTACAAGTAGGACTTGTGACTTAGTATTTAGTAAGACTAACTTAGTAACCTAGTCTCTAGATTAGAGAATTCTAGACTAGATCTAGAATCTAGATCTAGATCTTGTTCTTGAAATACAGAAATACTAAATAGACTATTTAAAATGTAACTTAAAAATCAATAACAGTTCTAGAATCTAGATCCTTACTTAGTAACTTACTAATACTTACTTACTTAGGTAATCTATCGTTTTGGGTACGTAAAATCGCCCGCGGCTATTAATGTACGAAAACGTTACCTCATTGTAAAGGCTGTAATAGAAGTATATTGTGATATGTTTGTGTCAAATATTATAGATAAATGAATAATAAACCTAAATCAATGGCTAAATATATCAATATAGGCCAGAAATTAACTTTAAACAGCAGTGTCTGCAAGCAAGATTTGCTATATAAACAGCAGCCATTTGTAAAATAGAGTGACTTCCGCCTGAATCTTGCGCTATAAGTCTATAAAAATAAAACTTTAACAAGATGGCTGCTATAAGTATAGTAAATGAGCATGGTTGCATCTGTTGGAAACATCGCTGGTGTTCATTTATTACGGAAAAGTTTTAATTCAATTGTTTAGAAACAGGTACATAAATGAAACAAGGAAACATTTTTGTATTTTTCAAAACATAAATCCTCCTCAAAATGTGAAATAATTATTAAAATGTAAGGAGTCACCTGTTTTTCACATTACTAGTCGCGGGCGATTTTACGTACCTAAAACGATAGATTACCCTTACTTATAACTTAGTATTCTACAAACTATTTAGTAATTTAAAAGTAAAAGCAATTAGTAATTAGTAATTAGGTTAGTTTAGGCCTATTCACACTTCACAGTTAGGCCTATCTGATTGTATTTATTATTTAGTCAACCTGTCCCAGATCTATCTTAAATTTAAAATTAGTAGGCCTACTTCTAGTTTAGTAGTGTCTAGTAAAGTCTAGTTAGTAACTTAGTACTAGTAGGATTAGTTGATGGATTAGTGCTATACTTCTTTGTTTGCAATTTTTAATGTTGAAAGGGATTACCTCCAACACAATAAAATATTGTGTCAGCTTGTTATGCACCATGGCATATATATAGGAAGTTGACTCCAATTTCAGCCTGCTTTTCTTTTTGGATTTGCTTCCATAATTCCATAGCCTTTGTCCATCCAAGAACAAACTACAAGGCAGCAGCTGTTTGATTTTGAAGTTGTCTCTCCTAGAAGAGTTGCTGTCCCCAGCTATCAAGCCTCATCTTCCCAGGGTCTCGAACTCAAGACCATGTAATACTTAATTGGAGGAAATCCCTTCCAACATTACTATTTAGAATGAAGAAGGAGAACTACCAGTAATTTAACACATTTTTTTAAAAAGAAGGTTCTGTTATTGTGGCACTGGTACAACACATACCCCAGAATCTAGTGGCTAAAAATAAGTAGTAGTGTATAGGCCTAGTCTATGCAGAGTATTCAATATTAGTTTACCTATGTCCAAGAGTAGAGTCCTACAAAAATAAATGTGTTAAGTTGTTTATTAGTATTAATATATTGTAATCTCAGGTTTAGTTTAGTGTTATGGTCAGAAATTAGGGTTAGAGTTATGGTAGGACTTGAGTTTGGGTTAGGGATATTTTATTGTTAGCATGTGGTGACATTAACCATTTTTAGTTTGTATTTAATTAACAATCAGTAACCTAACACCCCCTTTAAGAAGATCCCATTTTTGTTGCATTATTGGACACTGGTATAACACATACCGAACTCCAATTTTAAAATATAAATCATATAAACCTAACATACTAATTAATAATTATATTATGATAACTTTTCAAGTAGCAATAACACTTAAAACAATTTACTTGTTCTAAAGCAAAGCTCTGTGTTATTTATCAATTAATTATTTATTTTAAGCATGCAGCAGAACATTGCCATATAAACCTACATTTAAACTATATTTACATTTAAATTAACCTATTGCTCACTCATCGCCCCTTAGCCCACAAGTTGCACACATAACCTTAGTATAAAAAACATTTGACAACACTATAAAAAAATGTGGCTAAGACTAATCTGTTACTCAAGAACCTTTAAACTTCTCATTAATAAATATTTTTATCAGACGTTAAATAGTATTCAACAAATCTCTATAGAAATTTTTTTTTTTTGTTGTTTCATTTACAGGGTGAAAAAATATAACAAGTAAGTCTAAATGAATCCCCACAATGAAAATAAATTATTTATAAGAATTTCATTTATTCATTAAAAGAAAACAGCAAAAATAATGCAAGCTCTACTAGCCTGGGGTAAAGCTAGTTCTGGAGCTCTTGGTATAAGTGCCTCTGAACTAACGTGTGTAACAGCACCCCAACAAATACAATCTTTGGAAGGAAAAGAAATTGTCAACGTTAGCAGTGGAGAAAATCATACATTAATATGTACAAAAGATGGCTGTGTTTATAGTTGTGGATCTAATGAATTCAAGCAATGTGGTCGGGAAAAATATCTAACTAAATTTGGTAAGACTTTGAAAAGTTTCTCTTAACCAATCACTATAGACTCGATCCATTTAAGAATAATACTTTGAAAAGTTTCTCTTAACCAATCACTATAGACTCGATCCATTTAAGAATAATACTTATAACCTCTATTTGAAAAGTTATACAAACTTATTCTAGCTTCTTATGGATTAGAATCATTTTCAGAATAGTGTATATTTAGTTTTTAATAGTCTTAGCTAAACCGGATTACAGGATTGAGTTTAGGGTATGAATTAATGTTAGTGTTGAGGTCAAGATAAGGATATAGCATAGTGACATATAGTGATAAAGTGATACTTAAAGTGATATATGTATCCATGCTTGTGTTAAGCTAGTTCTGTATTGTTTTTTTTTTATTAGAACGTGTGGAGGAAGGTCTCTCAGCTCACCATGTGATACATGTAGAAGCAGGTTCATCACACAGTGTTGCCTTAACACAAGCGCATGAGGTGCTGACATGGGGCAAAAATACTGAAGGTCAGCTGGGAAGAGAAGCTTCAGAAGACACTAGTGGAATCCCCAAGTAAATATGTTTTTATTTACCCAGTTATCTGCTCAATTGGAATGATATAGTATTCACTATTGTTGTGTTGTATTTTTTTTACTGTAATGAAGTAATATGGTAAACTGCTACTGCTATTATAGAAAATAAGTTTAATCTCTTTTTCACCTTTCAACAAACACCTTTTATATTGTAGATTGGTAAAGTCTCTTGCTGTGTGTTGTGTTTTACAAGTCAGTTGTGGCAATGATCATACAATGGTATTGACCAATGGTAAGTACATAAACATATTTTTAATTGTATTAAATAAGGGGTTCATCTTTAAAGAATTTAAGTTGCGTAAGAGTAGACTAGAAACCTTAGCTTAAAATATTAAGCCATCTTATTTTTTACTTTGATTTAGTAATGAAGTTTTTGGTTTTAAAACATTTTAAAAATTCTTTTATTTTTTCTAGTTAAACTTAGTTGAAATGTGTCTTTTTTGTTTGAGGATCATATAAAGTATTGTAAGAATTACTTTTTTTCTGATAGAATGCCTTGTAGCTGTCTGGGGATCGAATGCCTATGGTCAACTAGGTCTTGGCAGGCCTAAGAATTCATTCCTGAATGTGCCTACATTTATTACTTGTTTGAAAGGAATACCTGTGGTGCAGGTGGCAGCTGGCGGAAACCACAGTTTTATTCTATCCAAGTCTGGTGCTGTGTATGGCTGGGGTAGAAACAGGTAATGTTAAAGTCATTTGGTAAAAGATGGTTCTGTGTATGGCTGGGGTAGAAACAGGTAATGTTTAAGTCATTTTATTCATTAGTAATCTTGTTACTGATTTGGTAAAAGTTGGTTCTGTGTATGGCTGGGGTAGAAACAGGTAATGTTTAAGTCATTTGGTAAAAGATGGTTCTGTATATGGCTGGGGTAGAAACAGGTAATGTTTTAGTAATTTGGTAAAAGAGGGTTCTGTGTATGGCTGGGGTAGAAACAGGTAATGTTTAAGTCATTTGGTAAAAGATAGTTCTGTGTATGGCTGGGGTAGAAACAGGTAATGTTTAAGTAATTTTATTCACTAGTTATCTTGTTACTGATTTGGTAAAAGATGGTTCTTTAACATAGATGACATAGTATGTTTAAATTTATTTAGAAAATAAAAAAAGTATGTTTATACTAATGTATCTTGAAACTGTTTTTATTATGATTTAGTTAACTTTTCACTTTTGTGTTGCATTTGCAAATGTGTTTATATTTTAGGTTAGACTTTTGTTTGTATATTTGTTCAGTAAAACTTTTATTTCTTTTACAATTATTTTTTAAACCATTGCAGCTTTGGGCAGCTGGGATTAAATGATACTCAAGGTAAAAACCTTTCAAAGTTCTAACTTCACTGTTTGCATCAGTTTTCCATCATTTAAGTTTTTTTAATTGATTAGTATTTTCAGTTACTGTTTATAATACCAAGTTAAATGAAAAAAATAGTTTTATTCCTAATTGGTACAACACTTTACAGATTATGATGTGCCAAAGCAATGCAGACCATTACGCACCCAGAGAATTAAATATATTTGTTGTGGAGAGAACCATACTGCCTGTTTAACTGGGGTAATTATAACACATGTACCTAGTTTTATTATGGGACAGGTAAAGTGCTAGACTGCTAACTAGAAAGTCTTGAGTTCAAATCTGGGTTCAAGTCCGTAGAATGTCCTTGAGTCCACCTAGTCTGATTGGTACATAACTCATGTTATGGAAAGTAAAGGTGGCTAACCACATTATCTGTTCATCTCTACTTCACTTGCCTCATGGACCATCAGGTTCAAAAAGGAAATTTTACCTTCTTTTTAATTAATCTACCTTGCTTTACATTTTTAGCTTCTTTGATGAATACAAATTTTCCTTTTCATTTTTTTCGCTTGTAAATGTAACAATAATGCTGATGATCCTTATGTTATTACAGTAACAAACAAGTCATAGCATCAATCTACCAAAGAAAACACATCTACTTTTTTGTATTCCAGGATGGTAGAGTATTTACTTTTGGAACAGGCACGTATGGCCAGCTGGGTCATAACTCTAACAACAATGAAATTTTACCAAAGCAGGTGATAGAGCTCTCTGGCAGTGAGGTTTCCCAGATTGCTTGTGGGAGGTAAAAAAGAAATGGTTCCCAACAATTTAATAGTATTTTAGTTTTCTAAATAACTCTTTCTTTATCGATTACTTTATTGACAGTTTATACAAATATTTTTTAGTTAATTGTCTTTGCTTTTTTTTTTACAATTTCTGTCACATAAAAGTGTGATTTTATTGTTACTAAATATGGCCGTAGACCACCACCACTAATATTATATTCACTTTAGGAACCTCCATAAACATAAACAATTTAAGCAAATTGAAATCCTTTTCAGACAGAAAAATATCTAAAATATTTTCTGTTATCTTTGACAGGAAGTAAATAAAAAATGCCTTAATTTATTCACAGAGGTCACACTCTGGCATATGTACCTAAATCTGGCCGGTTATATGCATTTGGACTAGGGGGAAGTGGGCAGCTTGGTCTTTCAAGTACAGAAAACAAAAATAGTCCATTCGCAGTACAAGGGCCATTTTCCTCTGGAGTTATTTCTCATTCATCTATGCTAGTGGACAATCAAGGGCCTGATATGGTGGTCAAGTCAGTTTATGCAGGAGGAGACCAGACTTTTGTTGTCCTCAAATGTGTTGATGTAAGTTTCTCATTTGTGTGTGTGTTACACATTTTTTTGTTAAAAAATGTGTTAGCACTCCTATGTTGATGTAAGTTTCTCATTTATGTGTGTGTTTTTTTGTGTGTGTTAGCTCTCCTATGTTGATGTAAGTTTCTCATTTGTGCCTGTTGTTTTTTATTTTTTGGTAAAAAAAAATGTGTTAGCACTCCTATGTTGATGTAAGTTTTGCTGGGTGGTATTTGTATCGGGACTAAACATCTGTTAGCACTCATGTATTGAGATAAGTTGGCCATTTGTTGGAGGTATTTTTCTGGTACATAAACATGTGTTATCACCCATGTGCTGAGCTAAATTGGTCAGTTGTGCGTGGTATTTTTTTGTTAAATAAACACATGTTTTGATTGATAGTGATGTGAGATTTTTAATGGGTTGTCAGGAAAGGGTTAGGAAGAAGGAATTGTTGTTCATTAAACACTGTGTAGTCTGATCTTCACATATTAAATAGCTAGACCAATTGGTGATGCTTACTCCCTTCACCATTCTCTCTAAAGATTCAAATATTGTCCACAATTCTGCTTGTCAAATGCTTGGGTACAGCTGTTGAAAAATAATGTACATCTAGCTGTTTGTAAGGGAAAATATTTTCATTAACTATTTCCCCTTTTTATTGATGTTATTATGAATGTTATTTTGTGAGTTAAAATTCTGTTGAATCAGGCTGGTCAAACAGATGACTTCAGACTTGTGGCAGCCACCAGACAGATTCTAACACTTTCTCTTGGAAAGTTAGAACCCCTCCGTCACCTGCACATTGATGAAAACCCACCTGTGGAAATTTCAGAGTAAGATCTTCTTGTTAGATACTAAAAACAAAAATGACTTTGTGGTGATGAAAGTAAATAATATCACTAATTATAACATTATAAAAAATTTTGATAATTTTTTTTACAGTTTTACACAATGAACGTGATCTAGTTTTAAATTGAGGGTGTTTGGTATGAATAATTATCCATGTAGAAATTTTTTGTGATAGTAAATAGATTCTTTCTAAATTTTATTTTTTTAATGCAAAAAATAGCATGTTACAAGTATAAATTTCTCTTATAACTAACATACTTTTTACACAGTTATTGAATTTTGTTGTCTTAAAATAGTCAATAAGTATGGTCAAAAGCTGGGCAATTTTTTAAATAACTGTTTTGATTGAATAATTTTGAGAATCTACATTCACAACATGGTTTTGTTTGTGCTATTAGCACTTAATGTTAGTTGTGCAACTATATGTATCACATTTAGATAACTGTATGTTTGTTGTTTATTGTAAGTTTTATTATTCTGTTGTTTTTTTGTTTTTTGCAGTGAGATCATAAAAATTTTCTCTTTTGCCTCCTGCTTGAATGGTTCCTTTTTATTACCGTAAGTGTCACTTTTAATTTTTTCTTATGTGTGCTTAAAGTAGATTGCTAATATCAATTAGCCTACACTTGAAGCAATTGATAATTTATAAAATTGTTGCTCTTTTTTTTAAAATTTAGTAATGATGAACATTATGGAACAAGTAGTAAAAAACATGGTGTGGATATGAATGCCGTTAGAGAATTTTTCAAAAATTTTGGTGAACTTCGAAACATTGTCATAAAGCAACAAGTGAGTTTTATTTTATGGTTTTAAAAAAGAAAGGACAATTTCTTGTTAAACATTTTCAATTGAAAATCGCTCTATTATTTTTCAGTGGTTTCTGTTGGATAATGTTATCATGTTTAACCATGTAATAATCAATATCCTTTATATAACCATCTCAAAAAAATAACTATTAAAATTTCCTATTCCAGATGAGTAAAACTATTGAACAACATTTAATACCATCACTAGCTCAGGCGCCTCCAGATGTGGAGGCACTTCGTCTCTATCTCATGCTGCCTGAATGCCACTTATTTGATGAGCCCAAGCTGTATAGTTCTATCATTTGTCCATTTGCTAAGTCCTTTCTTGCTCTAAATAAAGTTCCACTCTCAGTATTTGGTAAGAATTATCATAATTTACATTATTCTTCCTTATTTTAAAATGTTAAACCCCGTTTCCTATTCATTACATAAGTAAATCTTTCTTTCTAACAGATAATTGGTGGCCATCAAACCAGCCGTCTTTCTTTAACAGATTAATTGTGGTTTGTATATTATATTAACATAACTTTTTTTTTTTTTAAATAGTATGATGATCAGAATACATTTTAAAACTAAAATATACATTACTTGTTGATGTTGTGTGTTCCAGATTTATAAATCCTGCATAGAATATTTGCTTCAGTTACCAGACACCTCAAATCAATTAGAGGTAGTAAGTTTCAGTTTCTCTTTTAGTTTTATTGATAGAATTATAATAATCAATAATTACACTTTGGTTATAAAAATGTGTAGTAAAAAATGTTTCTTTTTGTATTAACCATGCTAAAAATGTAAAATCTTTGTTTAGGTGACAACTAGACAGCAAGGTCTATATTACTCCATGGAAATGTTAAAAAAGCTTAATCTGGTACGTCTGGGTTATTCCGCTTTCGTTTTGATAACTGATTAAATATTTGCGACAATATAATTTTGTTTTTAAAGAGTATACTTTTAAATCCAACTACATTACTATTTGATGTTCATTAGGTAAATGAAGCCAATCACCAGATTATCCCTTATCACAAGTTTTATGTTCCCGAGCTGAAAGATAAAGTCAATATACGAGACGATTACATTAGCTGGTGCACGGTGCAACAGTCCAATCA